>NC_079906.1:2499195-2586392 GCF_024868665.1 Triplophysa rosa | reverse complement strand
ATTCCTATAAACTGCAGGTGGAAATGACCACATGCAGTTTATAGGAATGGGCCACATGTATTAAAGTCGTGGACAACTATTTTCTGGGCATAATTGAGCATTCTGTGAGCTGCTGCTAACATATGTATGTCTAATAAAGTGTATACAGGGATTAACGTGGTTGTGAATCATATAAATTAAATTAAATGTATATTTTATGAAGGATCAATTTGTCTACCAAATTAATACGTGTGGCCCATTCCTGTAAACTGCAGGTGGAAATGACCACATGCAGTTTATAGGAATGGGCCATATGTATTAAGTTGGTGGACAACCATTTTTGGGGCATAATTTTGTCTTCTGCGAGTTGCTGCTAACATATGTATGTCTAATAGAGTGTACTAAGAGATCAACGAGGTTGTTGAATCATATAATTGATTATAAACGCCTGGGGAATCGAATAAACAAGGAAACTAGAAAGGACTACAAACATGGCACAAAACCGGAAGTTATCCCCGTTTTTCGCCAAGTCATACAGGAAGTGATCAAATGCAGTTTATAGGAATGGGCCACGTGTATTAAGTTGATGGACAACACTTTTAGGGCATAATTGAGCATGCTGTGAGTTGTTGCTAACATATGTATGTCTAATAAAGCGTGCTAAGTGAATCATGTTGTTGTTTATGCATATAAATCATTATAAGGCCTTAGTTTTTCTTATGAGGGGTTTGTCCACCAACTTGATACGCGTGGTCCATTCCTGTAAACTGCAGGTGGAAGTGACCACATGCAGTTTATAGGAATGGGAAAAACGTAGTGAGTTCGTGGAAATACATTTTTTTAGGCATAATTGAGCATTCTGTGAGCTGCTGCTAACATATGTATGTCTAATAAAGCGTACTAAGTGAATCATGTTGTTATTTATGCATATAAATCATTATAAGGCCTTAGCTTTTCTTATGAGGGGTTTGTCCACCAACTTGATACGCATGGCACATTCCTATAAACTGCAGGTGGAAATGACCACATGCAGTTTATAGGAATGGGCCACATGTATTAACTTGGTGGACAACCATTTTTGGGGCATAATTTTGTCTTCTGCGAGTTGCTGCTAACATATGTATGTCTAAAGAGTGTACTAAGAGATCAACGAGGTTGTTGAATCATATAATTGATTATAAACGCCTGGGGAATCGAATAAACAAGAAAACTACAAAGGACTACAAACATGGCACAAAACCTGAAGTTATCCCCGTTTTTCGCCAAGTCATACAGGAAGTGACCACATGCAGTTTATAGGAATGGGCCACGTGTATTAAGTTGATGGACAACACTTTTAGGGCATAATTGAGCATGCTGTGAGTTGCTGCTAACATATGTATGTCTAATAAAGCGTGCTAAGTGAATCATGTTGTTGCTTATGCATATAAATCATTATAAGGCCTTAGTTTTTCTTATGAGCGGTTTGTCCACCAACTTGATACGCGTGGCCCATTCCTATAAACTGTAGGTGGAAATGACCACATGCAGTTTATAGGAATGGGAGAAACGTAGTGAGTTGGTGGAAATACATTTTTCGGCATAATTGAGCATTCTGTGAGCTGCTGCTAACATATGTATGTCTAATAAAGTGTACTAATTGACTGACGTGGTCGTTAATGCATATAAACAATTTTAAAGTTACAATCTGAAAAAAGTAGTTGGTAAGTGGTCAAATAGTGCTTTGGTGGTACGGAGGGGGGAGCGGGGTGACCCCCGGGGGTCGTGTGACCACTTTGGCAAAAGTAGTTGGAAAGTGGTCAAATAGTGCTTTGGTGGTACGCGGGGGGGGCGGGGCGACCCCCGGGGGTCGTGTGACCACTTTGGCAAACATAGTTGGTTAGTGGACCGATAGTGCTTTGGTGGTACAGGGGGCGTGTCCGGGGGCGTCGCCCGGCAGCAGAGGGACCAATCCGTGCAAGGCGTTGGGGTCCCGCGACCACCGGCCACGGATAGTGGGGTAGTGGGAGGAATATCGTGTTCGTGGTCTCCCGGGGGAAGCGCCAAAGGCCCACCCCGGGACTACGCGAATGGAAAAAGCCCCAGTGGCTTTAAGCTAGCCCTGGACGGGCATTGCGCCACACAGTGGCCGAACGCCGAAGCGCAGCTGGGGGGCTCTTCGCTTGGCGCGCCTCCCGCCTGGACCCCCTCGAGCGCAGGGGCGAACTTTCGCCCTCGGTCGGCTTCATGCGGACTCCCCTTCGGTTGACCCCGGCGTCGGACCCCCGAAAAATCTGGGGTCTTCGCCGCGCAGCGTCCCCGAACCCCTTTCCACGACCCACTTAGCCCGGTGGAGTCGTGGACTGCTCGCAAAAGTTTGGGACTTCTGGGAGGAAGGACCTCCTTTCTCAGGGGAAGGGCATGTTTTGGCATCCCAGGCCAGACCTCTGGAACCTCCATGTCTGGCCCCTGGATGGGACGAAGAGATCCTGAGCGACCTACCCCCGGCGGTGGTAGAGACCCTCACTCAGGCTAGGGCCCTGGCCACTAGGAGATTGTATGCCTTCAAGTGGCGCATCTTCTCGTCCTGGTGCTCTTCTCACGGAGAAGACCCACGGAGATGCTCGATCAGGTATGTACTGTCCTTTCTCCAGGAGAGACTTGAGAAGAACCTCTCCCCTTCCACACTGAAGGTGTATGTTGCCGCTATAGCCGCACATCACCATTCAGTTGCTGGTAAGTCTCTAGTAAGTGTTGTAGTAAGTGTGCTGGTAAGTGTTCGTCTGACTCGCCCAGGCCAGTCAACGTCGCTCCGCAGAGATTGTGACGCGGCTCAGTGCTGTGGCGTTTTCCATAGGAACCCCATTCTGTCGGTTCGACACAACGTCGAGAGACCGACAGAAAGGGAATGTCTTGGTTACGGCTGTAACCTCGTTTCCCTGATGGAGGGAACGAGACTTTGTGTCCCTCATGCCACAACACTGGCCGCCCACCCCAGCGGTCGGGGGAGGATGCTTTAGGCTCCTCAGACCAAAGGTGAATGAATGAGCACGCCGGCATCCCTCTTATACCCGGACATCCGGGGAGGAGCCCGGCATGCAAATTTCATTCGCCAATTTTCATTGGCCTTTTCTAAATACTCAGAAGATGATAGGTTCTCAAGACAAACCCCATCTCGTTCATCCCTCCATCAGGGAACCGAGGTTACATCCGTAACCAAGACGTTCTGACGCCATGACGAAAGTTCGTACCAAACATGCAAACTGTTCTGTCGTTGGGTGCACAGACCAACACAGCACACCGTTCCCAGCCTCACAGGAGATTAATTTATTTTGTTTTCAATGGAAATCCTGCACACTGAACGAGGCAAAGCTGCAAATAAAGACATTGTAAGTACCGGTATTTTTTAAGTGAGACCTCTGTGGCAACTTAAAAGTAGATAAAATGTCACTGTGACACGTTTGTCTGTTCACTCATAGAAAGCAATGTGTGTGGCCTGTAAACACGCGACGGGATTGTCCTGTGTAACGTTACTTTAACTTAGAGAAAATGCGATATGTTTGTCTTGAGTACCTTCACTTATAGAAAGCAGTGTGTACGGTTTATAAACATGGGTTTGTCATGATAACATGAGTTCCCGCCACCCTCCCGTTTTGTTATTTCACCTGTGAAACCCCGTGACGCGATCGCGGGTCTCATGCCCGAAAGCAGTCGTGACCAGAGACTGGAGCGCCTTCGTGAGTGGCGCCGGTGGAAACAGGTGTGCTTATAGAAAATGATGTGTTTCGTGTTCAAAGACGAGACACAGTAGTTTCTCATTCGCTTTGTGACCCTTCTTTCTTGGGAAGGCTACTTTCACTTGTAGAAAGGAGTGTGTATGGTGTGTAAATACACGATCAGTTTGTCATGTGTGTTTTCGTGTATAGAAAACGTGACACCTTTGTTAGGAGTCTGTTCGCTTATAGGAAACAATGTGTTTGGTGTTTAAAGACGAGACCTTGTTTCTTATTCACTTTATGTGACCCTTCTTTCTTATTTTTTCGTTGGAAGCACAGGCTCACAGCCCTGACTACGTTTTCTGCTGAAAAGGGGGCGGAGTCTTGCATTCGCACTTGAAGAGACACACACCAAAACAGCGCGTTTCTCCTCACATGCAAAACTGGGTGTAATACACTCAACAAACAGGAAGGAAGGAGGCGGGAACCGGCGAACAATCAAAAGAGTTTAATCATAATAAATAAACAATAATCCAGCAGTAAAAAGGCCGGCAGCCCCTCGCGGACGACTGCCGGCAACACGAACATAAACAAACTTAAACAAAACTTAACTAATGTCCGGGCCCGGTCCTCTCTCGCCGTATGATCCTGCCGCTCGGCCTTTTATGCTTCCGATCTCCTCCGTGGGAGATACGAGGCCAGTGGTGCCCAGCTGACGCTGATTATCAATCGCATCACCGGCCTCGCTTGCTCCTCCCGTGGCTCTCATCACGCCTCCCTCGTCGCATACCCCCATCGCCCCTCACAGGCCAGGGGGTACCTACAGGACTGTGCCTACTCCCCCCCCGGGGGGCCAGTCCCAATGGCCCCAGCACCTGGGGGTATGGACCAACGAGACGAGAGAACGGAGACAGAAGCGGGAGAGGGGAGAGAGGGAAAAAAAAATTAGTCCGGTTCCCCAACACGCTGTTGCTCGGTCCTCAACCAGCCGAGAGGCTCTTCCTCACGGTGCCATGCGGTGGTACTGGACACTCCCTCGCTCCTCCTCCACCCCCTGGGGGCCGGCGATGGCTCCTCCGGATGAGGGCAGTCGGCAGGCAGTCACCCGCTTCCTGCTCCTCCCCTACGTGGCGGATGGCAGCAGGCTCCGGCCCATGGCAAGCGGGGCTGACTCCTCCGCTCCCTCCCGGAAGGCAGCCACCCCACCTCAGACCCAGGGGCAGGGCAGCGAGGTCCTCATGTCCTAGCGGCCGGTGGTGGCTCCTCCGACCGAGGGCAGCCGGCAGTAGGTCCCCCGCTTCCTGCTCCTCCCTGATCTGGCGGACGGTAGCAGGCTCCGGCCCAAGGCAAGCGGGGCTGACCTCTCCGCTCCCTCGCGGACGGCAGCCACCCCACCTCGACCCAGGACATGGCGCGAGGTCTTTTTTAGCAATGGAGCCAATGTGATTGTCCCACTTCAGGTTCTGAGAGATGGTGGTGCCCAGGAACCTGAATGACCTCCACTGCTGCCACAGTGCTGTTCATGATGGTGAGAGGGTGAGTGCAGGGGGGTTTCTCCTGAAGTCCACAATCGTCTCCACTGTTTTAAGCATGTTCAGCTCCAAGTTGTTATGACTGCACCAGACAGCCAAGCTGCTCAGCCTCCTGTCTGTACGCAGACTCATCACCGTCCTGGATGAGGCCAATGAGTGTGGTGTCGTCTGCGAACTTCAGAAGTCTGACAGAAGGGTCCTGGGCAGTGCAGTCATTTGTGTACAGGGAGAAGAGCAGTGGGGCGAGACCGCACCCCTGGGGGTGCCAGTGCTGATTGTGCGGGTGCTGGATGTGAGTTTCCCCATTCTCACTAACTGCTGCCTGTCTGTCAGAAAGCTGGTGATCCACTGACAGATAGAGCCAGGAACAGATAGCTGGGTTAACTTTGTCTGGAGCAGTGATGGGATGATGGTGTTGAAAGCGGCGCTGAAGACCACAAACAGGATCCTCAAGTAGGTCCCTGGTCTATACAGATGTTTCAGGACAAAATGCAGCACCATGTTAACTGCATCCTCAACAGACCTGTTTGCTCTGTAGGCAAACTGCAGGGGGTCCAGTAAGGGTTCTGTGATGTCCTTCAGATAAGCCAGTACCAGTCTCTCGAATGACTTCATGACCACAGATGTGAGAGCGACGGGTCTGTAGTCATTCAGTCCTGTGATTTTGGGTTTCTTTGGGATGGGGATTATGGTGGAGTGCTTGAAACAGGAAGGAACTGTGCACAGCTCCAGTGATCTGTTGAAGATCTGTGAGAAGATGAAGGCCAGTTGAATAGCACAGCTTTTAAGACAGGCTGGGGAGATACCATCTGGGCCTGGTGCTTTTCTTGTCTTTTGTTTCCTAAAGACTCAGCACACATCCTCTTCAATGATCTGAAGTGCAGGAGGTGGGGTGACTGAAGGTGATAGGTGTTGTGTAGAGAGAATGTCAGAGTTGGAGTGAGGTGTAAAGTTAGCATTTTCAAATCTGCAGTAAAAGTCATTCAGATCATTGACCAGGTGTTAGTTGCCTGCAAAATTGGGGGATGGTGGCTTGTAGTTGGTGATGTCTTTAAGACCTTTCCACACAGACGCAGGATCGTTGGCTGAAAACCGGTTTTCCAACTTTTTAGAGTAGTTTCTCTTAGCCACTCTGATCTCCTTTGTGAATGTGTTCCAAGCCTGCTTGTACAAGACTTTGTGCCCTTTTCTGTAGGCATCCTCCTTGGCTTGGCGAATCTGTCTGAGTTCACTTTCTGTCGGTCTCTCGACGTTGTGTCGAACCGACAGAATGGGGTTTGTCTTGAGAACCTATCATCTTCTGAGTATTTAGAAAAGGCCAATGAAAATTGGCGAATGAACTTTGCATGCCGGGCTCCTCCCCGGATGTCCGGGTATAAGAGGGAAGCCGGCGTGCTCATTCATTCACCTTTTGTTCTTCAGAGCCTACGCATCTGGTGAGCTTCTCTACGATCTGGGTGATCATTCTTTCTGCTGGAATCTACGACGTGGACAGCGGACGGTCCCTTCCTGCAGTGACTCTCCCCTGGGCGTCTCGGCAGTTCCGGAGGTGTTCGAGCAAATTTCCTTTTCTAAAAGAGCAAATTTCTCCAGCGTGGCTTGTCCCGCTGTTCTCATGGGTGCAACACACTCATCGAGGAGGGGGACGGACACAATGCCTGCTTCCAGTACGCTGGGGCAGACGTTGTGGATACGTCCTGCCCGCACTGCGGGCGGTGACGATTCAGACGTTGCGTCACAGGTGGCTGTGTTCCCACGGGACTCAGCCACCACCTCGTTTGCTCCCCGTTCCGTGGCGGCAGGACTACGGCCCTGCCGTCCGCTATGGCAAGCAGCGAGGGTGAGATGAGGATTACTGTGAGCGATAATCCGCCAGCCACGGCTCACGGACCGTTCACACCTCGTTTCGCTCGTCTGACCGTTCCCCAAAAAAGACGGTCCGCCGTCTTATTCCTCAATCACGTATTCGGACACGATGCGTGATGATGAGATGTCTCTTGCAGCATCGGGGGGTGACGTACTGCCATCCGACTCCGACGATTCCTCGGGCTCCCTCCCTCGGGGGGTCGAGCCCAGGAAAAAGCGGATGTCGAGATGTCGGCCATGCTTTCCCGGGCCGCCGTGAGTGTTGGGTTGCAGTGCCCGCACTGCCTCTCCCGGCGCTCGCGGCTGGCTACATGGCGCCTCGGGTTTGAGCGCGGCTCCAAGCCACGCCCGCCCCCAGTGCCGTGTTTACCGGAAGTGCATGAGGAACTTTGTAAGACCTGGAACGCCCCTTCCCGGCACGTTTCACGTCAAACAAAGTTCTGTCACCCTCTCTTCCCTCGAGGTTGAGACAGCTGGAGGATACGTCGGTGTCCCCCAGGTGGAGTATGCCGCCGCGGTGCACTCGTGCCCGTAGGTGGCGGCCACCTGGGGGGGCTCGACCTAGACTCCCGTCCAAAGCATGTGGTGTCTCGGCATCTCTGGTGTCGAGAGCTTACATTGCGGCGGACCAAGCTGCCTCCTCTCTCCACGCTATGGCTCCTGCCAGGCCAGGGCGTTGAGAGAGCTCCACGAGGGTAAGACCGACCCAGCGCTTATGCAGGAACTCCGCGCCGCCACCGACCTCGCTCTACGGGCGACCAAGGTGACCACGCGGGCCCTGGGTCGGACGATGTCCACACTTGTGGTCCATGAGAAACTCCTCTGGCCTATACTTGCGCAGATGAGTAACGCTGAGAAGGTCCGCTTTCTCGACGTACCCGTCTCGCAAGGGGGGGCTGGTTGGTGTTACTGTCGAGCCGCAGCGGCCCCGCTCACCCCCCGCCCGTCGGGGGGGGCGCGAGACCCGCACGCGGCCTCCCCGGAGGGTTCTCGACAGTAAGAAGCAGTCCTCCGTGCCGCAACTCGGCCGGCTCGGCCATCGAGTCCCGTGCACTGTCTGCTTCCCAGTAGCCCTGGTCCTCTTCGATGCCCTCCAGCTCTGGGGTGTCCCCCCTGGAGGGGCAGCGAAGAGGAGACCATCGCCCCATCAGCAGCCGCGGCGAAGCGGCCGTCATGGGAAGACCTCAGGGGGATCGAGGCTACCATTGGGCCCGACCCCAGCCACATCGCTGGGAAGTCGGATAGGGACGGATCCTGCCCCGTCCCTCCATCTGCTGGCCCCCTCCGGGGGGCTGGCGCCCACTTACTCTCAAAAAGGAGAGTTTCCTCTCTCTCTGGGTTACCTCAGCCGCTCTCACCCTCTGCACGACGGTGAACGGCAAACTCGACGTTGCGTCATGGCAAAGCGCAATGTCGAGTATAAACACCAGCCCTCAGCACTCTCAGTCAGACAGTGCGTTGAGCTGCGCAGTCGCCAGGCAGGAAATATGGCAGAGCCGATCTCCTCCCCGGGGGGCCTCCCCCGGCAAGGAATCCGTACTGCTAGCCATCGAACCACCCTCCGCGGGGGCGATGAAGCAGATCAACCTCTAGTCCCCTGTCACAGTTCTGGGAGCCCCCAGACTGTCAGGCGGGCTGAGGAAGACGATCCGTCTCGGCTACGCGATTCGTTCGCTACACGTCCGCCCAAGTTCCGGGACGTCCTTTTACCTCAGGCAGAGGCAGGGATGCCCCCGTACTTCGGGCGGAGGTCGCCTCCCTTCTGGTGAAGGGAGCGATCGAGCCCGTCCCACCGGCCGAGGTGTTCAGCGGGTTTTACAGCCCGTACTTCATTGTCTCCAAGGAAGGCGGAGGGTTGCGCCCTATCTTGGATCTGCGTGTTCTGAACAGGCACCTACACAAGCTGCCTTTCAGGATGGTCACGCAGAAGCGCATCCCGGCGTCCGTCAGGCGTCAGGACTGGTTCATGGCAATCGACCTAGGACGCGTACTTCATGTCTCGATCCTCCCTCGACATCGGCCGTTCGGACGGTTCGCGTTCGAGGGACGGGCATATCAGTACAGGGTCCTCCCCTTCGGTCTGTCCCTGTCTCCACGAGTCTTTACGAAGGTCGTGGAAGTCGCCCTCCTTCCCCGTTGGGAAGGAGGTGTGCGGGTACTAACTATCTCGACGACTGGCTCAAGGTGGGCACACTCTCGAGATCTGTGGTGTACACACAGGGACCTGGTGCTCCGGCAACTAGATCGGTAGGACTACAGGTCAACTGAGAAAAGAGAAGCTCTCCCCGGGCAGAGCATCCTCTTTCTCGGTATGGAACTCGACTCTGTCCTCACGAGCGGCCCCGCTCACCCACAGGGGGGGGCGCGAGGAGCGCGCCCGGTCAGTGTTGAACTGCCTGAGATCAGACAGTCAGCGGTCCCCCTGTAACAGGAGGCTCCTGGGATTCATGGCATCCTCAGCGGGGGAGGCCCCCCTCGGGTCGATGCACATACGACCGCTCCAACACTGGCTGCAGAGTCAAGTTCCTTGGAGAGCGTGGCACACCGGCAGCAGGCGTTGGTCACACGCTTTTCTGACGACACACCCTAACCCCCTGGTCTCCATGACCTTCTTGCGGACAGGGGTCCCCTTTGCGGACAGGTGTCCTCCCTCACCGCAGCAAACTCTCCCAATACTCCTCCGCTTGGGTGTCCTCCCTCATGGATGTATGTACCTCTCCCTCCCAACGTAATGATGTTATCCCCTCTGCTCTCAGTTCTTTGGGCACTGGCCACCCAGAGGCCAACGCAACCCTCTCGCTCGTGAGACAATGCTTCTGGTGCTCTGGCATGGCAGCGGACGTGAGACTGTTGGTCCAGAGTTGCAAAGAGTGTGCTATCTCGAAGAGTGCTCGCCATCTACCTGAAGGAAAATCACACCTTGGAGTGGACTTTGTCACAGATTTGCCTCCGTCATCTGGTAACACATGTATATTTGTGATAGATAGATAGATAGATGATAGATAGATGATAGATAGATAGATAGATAGATAGATAGATAGATAGATAGATAGATAGATAGATAGATAGATAGATAGATAGATAGATAGATAGATAGATTCTCTTAGTCTTGTCATCTGATCCCCCCCATTAAAGGTCTTCTAACTGCCCTGGAAACAGCAGAACTCCTATTCCTATTCCAATGGGCAAACGGAACGCCTGATCCAGGAGGTAGGAAGATTCCTTTGCACTTTCTGCAATGACCACCAGGAGACCTGGAGCCAGTACCTCAGTTGGGCCGAGTACTCCCAGAACTCCTTACGTCAACCTGCCACTGGACTCACACCCTTCCAGTGCATACTCTGATACCAACCACCCCTTTTCCCCTGGATGGGGGAACTGTCTGAGGTACCCACCATCAATCACTGTTTCCAGGAGCGAGAGGGTCTGGGACTCAGCACATCACCACCTCCAGAGAGCCATACGCTGACACAAGATCCAGGCAGATACCTGGCGAAGGGAAACTCCACAGTACCAGCCAGGTCAGAAGGTGTGGCTCTCCACGAGGGACATCCGGATGAGACTACCTTCAAAAATTCAAATATTGTTGAAGCTCTTACCTCTTGCCGTCTTAGTGGTTCTGTTACAATTACTTCCAAATTTTAAATAAAAATATTGATTTTATTTGCAGAAAATGAAAACTGGTGAAAAAGGTCAAAATAACAAAAAAGATGCTGTATAGTTTTTCAGACCTCAAATCTGCAAAGAAAACAAATTCATATTCACTTTTAAGCAATAGAACAGTAAAATACATGTATTTAGTAAAAGTTAAAAGTTCTTTTTTTTGTGATAACCTTGATTCCCTTTCTGTCAGTCTCTTGACGTTTTGTCGAACCGACAGAATGGGGTTTGTCTTGAGAACCGATCATCTTCTGAGTATTTAGAAAAGGCCAATGAAAATTGGCGAATGAAATTTGCATGCCGGGCTCCTCCCCGGATGTCCGGGTATAAGAGGGAAGCCAGCGTGCTCATTCATTCACCTTTTGTTCTTCAGAGCCTACGCATCTGGTGAGCTTCTCTACGATCTGGGTGATCATTCTTTCTGCTGGAATCTACGACGTGGACAGCGGACGGTCCCTTCCTGCAGTGACTCTTCCCTGGGCATCTCGGCAGTTCCGGAGGTGTTCGAGCAAAAATTTCCTTTTCTAAAAGAGTAAATTTCTCCAGCGTGGCTTGTCCCGCTGTTCTCATGGGTGCAACACACTCATCGAGGAGGGGGACGGACACAATGCCTGCTTCCAGTACGCTGGGGCAGACGTTGTGGATACGTCCTGCCCGCACTGCGGGCGGTGACGATTCAGACGTTGCGTCACAGGTGGCTGTGTTCCCACGGGACTCAGCCACCACCTCGTTTGCTCCCCGTTCCGTGGCGGCAGGACTACGGCCCTGCCGTCCGCTATGGCAAGCAGCGAGGGTGATATGAGGATTACTGTGAGCGATAATCCGCCAGCCACGGCTCACGGACCATTCACACCTCGTTTCGCTCGTCTGACCGTTCCCCAAAAAAAGACGGTCCGCCATCTTATTCCTCAATCACGTATTCGGACACGATGCGTGATGATGAGATTCTCTTGCAGCATCGGGGGGTGACGTACTGCCATCCGACTGCGACGATTCCTCGGGCTCCCTCCCTCGGGGGGTCGAGCCCAGGAAAAAGCGGATGTCGAGATGTCAGCCATGCTTTCCCGGGCCGCCGTGAGTGTTGGGTTGCAGTGCCCGCACTGCCTCTCCCGGCGCTCGCGGCTGGCTACATGGCGCCACTGTCTGCTTCCCAGCAGCCCTGGTCCTCTTCAACGCCCTCCAGCTCTGGCGCCCCCACTCAGGCGGCCCCCCCTGGATGAGACAGCGAAGAGGAGACCATCGCCCCATCAGCAGCCGCGGGGCAGCGGCCGTCATGGGAACACCTCAGGGGGATCGAGGCTACCATTGGGCCCGACCCCAGCCACATCGCTGGGAAGTCGGATAGGGACGGATCCTGCCCCGTCCCTCCATCTGCTGGCCCCCTCCGGGGGGTTGGCGCCCACTTACTCTCAAAAAGGAGAGTTTCCTCTCTCTCTGGGTTACCACAGCCGCTCTCACCCTCAGCACGACGGTGAACGGCAAACTCGACGTTGCGTCATGGCGAAGCGCAATGTCGAGTATAAACACCAGCCTTCAGCACTCTCAGACAGACAGTGCGTTGAGCCGGACAATCGCCAGGCAGGAAAAAAAGCAGAGCCGATCTCCTCCCTGGGGGACCTCCCCCGGCAAGGAATCCGTACTGCTAGCCATCGAACCACCCTCCGCGGGGGCGATGAAGCAGATCAAACCTCTAGTCCCCCTGTCACAGTTTCTGGGAGCCTGGTCTCAGCTTCCCAGACTGTCAGGCTGGCTGAGGAAGACGATCCGTCTCGGCTACGCGATTCAGTTCGCTACACGTCCGCCCAAGTTCCAGGGCGTCCTTTTTACCTCAGTCAGAGGCAAGGATGCCCCCGTACTTCGTGCGGAGGTCGCCTCTCTTCTGGTGAAGGGAGCGATCGAGCCCGTCCCACCGGCCGAGATGTTCAGCGGGTTCTACAGCCCGTACTTCATTGTCCCCAAGAAAAGCGGAGGGTTGCGCCCTATCTTGGATCTGCGTGTTCTGAACAGGCACCTACACAAGCTGCCTTTCAGGATGGTCACGCAGAAGCGCATCCTGGCGTCCGTCAGGCGTCAGGACTGGTTCATGGCAATCGACCTGAAGGACGCGTACTTTCATGTCTCGATCCTCCGTAGGGACGGGCATATCAGTACAGGGTCCTCCCCTTCGGTCTGTCCCTGTCTCCACGAGTCTTTATGAAGGTCGTAAACGAAGCCCCCGTAGGGAAGGAGGTGTGCGGGTACTAACTATCTCGACGACTGGCTCAAGTTTTGGCACACTCTCGAGATCTGTTGTGTACACACAGGGACCTGGTGCTCCGGCACCTAGATTAGTGGGGCTACAGGTCAACTGAGAAAAGATCAAGCTCTCCCCGGCGCAGAGCATCCTCTTTCTCTGTAGGGAACTCAACTCTGTCCTCACGATCGGCCTCGCTCACCCCCCGGGGGGGCGCGAGTCCCGCAACGAGGAAGCCCGCACTCTCGCGGCCTCCCAGAGGCAGAGCGCGCCCGGTCAGTGTTGAACTGCCTGAAGATCAGACAGTCAGCGGTCCCCCTGTAACAAGAGGCTCCTGGGATACATGGCATCCTCGGCGGGGGTGGTCCCCCTCGGGTCGATGCACATACGACCGCTCCAACACTGGCTGCAGAGTCAAGTTCCTTGGAGAGCGTGGCACACCAGCAGCAGGCGTGTGGTCACACGCTTTTCTGCCGACACACCCTAACCCCCTGGTCTCCATGACCTTCTTGCGGACAGGGGTCCCCTTTGGGATGCCTCCCTGCAAGGTTGGGGTGCCATGTGCAACGGGCAAGCAGTGTCGGGGCGGTGGACGGGCCCCCACCTGCGTTGGCATTCAACTGCCTAGAGTTGTTGGTTGTGCTACTTGCATTGAGGACTACCTCTCGTGCAGGGAAGCACGTGCTGGTCCGGTCGGACAGCACAGCTGCTGTGGCGTATTCTTTTACTCACAGCAGCTAACATGACTCGCCCGATGCCTCCTCCTCTGGAGTCAGCAGGTGATCAGCTCCCTGTGAACCACACACATCCCAGGCGTCCTGAACCAGACAGCCGATGAGCTCTCTCGTCAGACGACGCCTCGCGGAGAGTGGCGACTCCCTCCCCGCGCAGCCGGCTCATTTGGGGGCAGTTCGGCCAGGCACAGGTGGTCCTGTTGCCTCCCCGGACTCCACCCATTGTCCGCTTTGGTACTCCCTGTCCGAGGTACCCTCGGCACGGATGCCCTTGCGCACAGCTGGCCGCGGGACAAGCGGAAGTACGCTTCCCCCCCAGTGAGCCTCATTGCACAGGTCCTGTGCAAAGCCAGGGAAGAGGAGCATCAAGTGGTACTGGTTATGCCCCTTTGGCCTAACCAGGACTTGGTTCTCGGAGCTGAGGCTCTGACAACAACTCCCCCCTGGCCGCTCCCCCTGGCGGACAGCTTCCCCAGGGGAAGGGGCACGTTACGGCATCCCAGGCAAAACCTGGTCTCCATGTCTGGACGGGACGAGGAGATCCTGAGTGACCCACCCCCGGTCCGGTTGGGACGTCACTCAGGCTAGGGCTTCGGCCACTGGGCGGCTATACGCCCATAGGTGGCGCCTCTTCTCGTCCTGGTGCTCTTCTCGGCGAGAAGACCCGCGGAGTTGCTCGGTCGGGTACGAGCTGTCCCGTCCTCAAGAGAGACGGGGGAGTAACCTCTCCCCCTCCACACTGGGAATGTATGTAGCCGCTACGGCCGCTCATCATGACCCAAGTGCTGGGTAGCCTCTGGGACAGCACGACCTGGTCATTAGGTTCCTAAGGGGCGCGAGAGGGTGACCACCTTACCCGCGCTCCGTACCCTCTTGCGACCTAGGTGGCGGGCCTCAAGAGGCCCCGCCCCCTTCGAGCCTCTCGGGGTTGCCGCTCTTTCTCAGTCTTGATAAAGACGGCTTTCCGCATGGCGCTCACCTCCAAGAGGGTAGGGGATCTACAAGCACCCTCCGTGTCCACAGATTGCCTAGAACTCGGGGCCGGGATTCTCACGTTATCTTGAGACCCCGCCCCGGCTACGTGCCCAAGGTTCCCACCACTCTCCCGAGAGACCAGGTGGTGAACCTGCAGGCGCTCCCCACCGGGGAGGAAGACCCAACCTATCCGTGTTGTGTCCAGTACGCGCACGGCGCCTCTACTTGGACCGCACGCAGAGCCCAGAAGCTCTGAGCAGCTCTTTGTCTGTTTCGGAGGTCAGCAGGAGGGCTGTCTCCAAACAGAGGCTGGCGCACTGGATCGTGGATGCCCTCGTTAGGGCATACCGATCTCATTTTGCCCCTGCCCGTTGGGAGTGAGGCACACCGCTCATGGGCACTGGCTCAGGGCGCCTCTCTGGCAGACATCTGCAGAGCTGCGGGTTGGGCTATGCCCAACAACTCCGTGAGGTTCTAATACCTACGCGCAGAACCGGTGTCAGCCCGCATCCTGGCAAGGTGTGGGACCGGCAGCTGGTAGGGCGTACGCCTGCGAAAGCCCTTCCCCCTTCCTTAGGGGGATCAGCGGCTATTACGCCTCCCCTCTTTCCCCCACTGGGTAAAGAACAGGCATTTTATCCATCACTAGCACCTTCCTCGGGGCAGGCTGGGCAGAGCAGCCCTGCCCCCTTAGGCCGGGGAACAGTTGAGTTATCTCCCACATAGCTCTAACCGGACCTAGTGCTCCAGACGTGGTAACCCCCCCTCCGTGGGCTGTTCCGTCTGATGTATCCTCATGAATGGTTCCCACCTTGGCAACCCATGACCTCCCCAGGTGGACTCCCACCTTGCGGTTAACTCCTGCAGTCCGCACATTCCTCCCATGAGTTCTCCCCTGATGGTGAGACCATGTGGTGTCTCCACTAATTCCTCCCTACGGTAGGTAGTGGCCTCTGCAGCGTTTTTCCCCCAGGGGGAATAATGCTTACCCAGTGGCCCGTACGGTGCCGGGCGGCTTCTCGCCATTTAGAGAACTAGGCCTCCGCCCGTGACGGCCGGTGACAGGGGCTTCCCAACTTTGTGTAAAGCTCTGGGTCCCCCTTCCTCTCCACTGGAGGGTCATAATTTCGCGTTAGCGTGTTCGTCTGACTCGCCCAGGCCAGTCAACGTCGCTCCGCAGAGATTGTGACGCGGCTCAGTGCTGTGGCGTTTTCCATAGGAACCCCATTCTGTCGGTTCGACACAACGTCGAGAGACCGACAGAAAGGGAACGTCTTGGTTACGGATGTAACCTCGGTTCCCTGATGGAGGGAACGAGACGTTGTGTCCCTCATGCCACAACACTGGCCGCCCACCCCAGCGGTCGGGGGAGGATGCTTTAGGCTCCTCAGACCAAAGGTGAATGAATGAGCACGCCGGCTTCCCTCTTATACCCGGACATCCGGGGAGGAGCCCGGCATGCAAATTTCATTCGCCAATTTTCATTGGCCTTTTCTAAATACTCAGAAGATGATAGGTTCTCAAGACAAACCCCATTCTGTCGGTTCGACACAACGTCTCGTTCCCTCCATCAGGGAACCGAGGTTACATCCGTAACCAAGACTTTTTTATCACACTTTTCATGTGTCTCGTCATGATGGATGATTTTATGTCACTCCTGAGGTTTGATTTTGTTGAAATTAAACAGACACTAGACACAAATGGCCACAATACATCTAGAAATGCTACATAAATAAAAATTTGGAATGGTCTTGTATTTTTTTCTGCGGCTGTACATGTGTATATATGTATATTTACGTTTTTAAAATAGATGTTTTTATCAAATAATCATAGTGGTAGCACTAAATTGTAATGTTAAGTGTTTATTTTGATGTCATTTTCCATTTTTTATTGTACAGTTAAGACAGCCAGGAAGCAGAGAGCAGGAGGATCGGGAAATGTCCACGACCACGAGGACTCAAACGCAGGTCTCATTTTTTACAGTAAAGGTCACCTTTTATAAAAAAGTTCCATCCAAAGATCCACTTGAAATGACCTGGTGGCTGGTGGCATGACCTTTGTATAGCCCAATAACATACTGTGGATGTTGAGCAGACAGGTGTTTCTGAGTTTCCTCTATCAAACAGAACCAGGGTAAAAATTACAAAGAGAAGCCTTTACAGGACAGAATAAGTGGTCAAACGAAATGGTTAAGTGCTAAGATTTCATCCAGGGACCCAGGGTCCACAGAGAAGCCTTCCATGGTGAAGGGTCCACACCATGGCATTTGACATAATCACAATGATGATATACAGGGACATAGGACAGCGAGTCTCTGACTTGCCAAACAATAGCTCCTCACAGCAGGACCAGTCTTTCTGAGGCATCCAGGTGCAGTCCCAGGCTGGCAAATTCCACCTCTACCCCCCTTTAGACCTCATTGTGTGGCCAGAGATGCTCTTTCATGAGTGGAATTGGGGCGGAGGAAGTGTAACAAGGTAAAATGTAAATTTGTTCAAGAAAGGAAAGATTGTGAACATGTTCTTGGGTAAGAAGAAATAATTGTGGAAAAATACAGTATGGTTGATGTTAAATCACTGCACTGTCAAAAATCTGAGGGAGCCAGAACAGAACAGGATACTCCTCATAAGGTCAACCGCCCTTTTGAAAAAAAAGAGGAGGAATTTCAGAGTAGGGAGACGGAGATTCATCTGTCAACAAGAGTTTAGAGCTCTTGAGAAAAAGTAAAGCTACTGGTCTGGATGCACAGATGCAGTCCTGTGTCTGCTCACTCAAACGTGTGTCTGGCAGGGCTGAATGGGCACAGAGCTGCCCCTATTACCCAAAATTCTGTGCTCCCGACAGCCTGGGCCAGGCTCAGATTTAAAAGCTTCAGTGAGCAAATCTTTGACATTGGCCACATAACAGTTCAGCTCTCCATGTGTGGTCCAGATTCAGATACTTTCATTTGAAAAAAATCCTATTAAGACAGTTTTGTTGCCATCATACACAAAATACTGTTTTAAATTTAGGCATGTGTGGTCAAGATTTTTTTTACATTGCAATTAAAGTGAAGCATAATTCCATGATACAGAAAATTTGGTATTTGGAGAAAGTTCATTCTCCGTTCACTGTGTGATAGGTATGCTGTGAATTGTAAAGTTTTAAGTTATCTAGAGTTGTGGCAGGCTTATTTTCTCATGGATTGAGAACGATGAGAGAATACAAGAAACTATGAAATGAATCACTTTATTTAAGGAACACAGGAGGGCAGTCTTTACTGTGGTTCTTTTCTAACTGAAGAACCACATATGTGTCCCCAGTGTACTCGGACAATGTGTGAATGTCATTGCATTAGACAACAAAATATAAAATCATGACATCTGAAAACAAATGATACTATTTCTTCTCAAAACTAAATTTATTTTTCTGAAATTCTTTTTAAAATCAAATTTAAACAGCTAGTATCAGTTCGAAAAGATGTATAAAGCCTGCTTCTCTCATGTTCGCAAAGATGCCTTATAGCAGAGTAACCGCAGTTGTAATTCCCATTATCTGTGAACACATTCCAGTAAGGCAACCATTTGTTAATGTACTGCATACATTTTTAAGTGTGGTTTAAGTATAAAAACAAAAAAAACATTTTTAACGGTCAGATGCAGATTGCAGTAGCCTAAACTAAAGCTACACAATATACAACAAGGCTGATCTGCCCTGGTGCTGAGAAAAATGTAGACAGCCTTCTCCTTAAACTGGTTGTCTTAGGTTTGTTAAACCTTTATAGGGGGCATTCTCCTCAAAGGAATATAAATCTTTCTATCTCTGCCTTTTAGAGGAAATGAAATGCAGAGAGTGAGGTGTTGGTATGTGCGTTGTGATGTGTAGTTTGGTCCAAGCAGAGGGCTGATTAATCTTGCTGTCAGACACGCACTGCCTCATATTGACTGCCTAATAAAACTCATAAACAGGTAAATAAGCAGCTGGCTCAAGTCTTAATCCCAGCAGTGAATAGGCAATAAGAAACAGTCCTCAGTTTAAATCAGGGACAATAAGACTGATTTACTATTGTGAGAATGTGTGTTGGTGCAGGTGCTGTTGTCTTTATATGTGAGTGTATTTCAGTGCATGTCTCAGATACATTTGCATTGGTTTGTATTATTTGTGTTTGTTACTTATACTGTATGTCAACTGTCATGATGTTTAATCGTGGAAGCTGCTCCTCTGATGAAAACATTTTTAACAGCTGCAAAGCATTTTACCATCATTTTCAGCAACGCAATATTAAATGAAAATGTGTCAGATTTTAGTATATGTAAAGACCTTCACTACGTATGGTTGCACCTAAATAACTACAGTATTTTTCCTCCACCCATGTAGGCTACACATTTCATCACCATTTTTTATCTAACAAGATTTTACATGCTGGACCTAGTGTTTAGCTTCTGTCACAATTTAGAGATCTATAGTGCTTGTGTGTAAAAACACAAACGTTTTGGTTTTACAAGGATTTCTGGTTAGGAGATGGTCCTAATCACAAGGAAAGTATGCAGTCACTCCAGGGAGGGCTGATGAGAAATAAGAGGGAAACACTAAGAGGTATTTCACTGAAACATGCTCTCTTTAATTTCTGAGCCACTCAAACAGTCCCTTCTTCAAGTCAAAGTCAACACCCTGCCAAGTGACCAATTAATTTATTTTGGGGGCCTTTTATTTTTGGTAGTGTTTAAATCAATTAATACTGCTGTTCATAGTTTTAACATAGTTTCAGACTTTTAAATAATCTTATATTTAATAATCTTATACAGTATATCCTTATATTCAATAACTTTATACAACCATATTCAATAACATTATATAACCCCAAGTAACGAAGATGGTGCTGCATGCTTACCAAAAGCTATTTGCAATGTATTGTTTTAGACGGGGTTTATGAATTTGCTAATATTTCCGAAGATTTTAGGTAGGCTATTTAAAACTTTCTAAACCCACTCTGTAAATAGGCAGACAGCCTATGGACATTTTTTTTAAATAAAGTGTTTGGTTGATTTTTTTGGTTGTTTCATATATTGATTCTTAGTGGCTTGGACTTTTCCCGTTTTTAATTGCCGATGCATGCCGAATGTGTCTAATCAATAAAGTTGTGTAAATTAGTTTGTTTTAAAACACCACGTGTCCCGTCACGCTACAATTGACAGATACAGTTAATGCACACATTTCCATAGATGACTGGAGATTTATACTGATACCCTTAAGCCATGTAGTGAGCAAAAACAAAATGTTATTGAACACACTGTCCTTTAATGTAATACATTAATATTAAAATATGTATTTATATTGAAATACATCAGCGTTTCTGATGTATGCGTGATTTAATGTTACTTTATTCTCCTTTTTTTGTTTTTTAAAAATAGCCGACGCATAAACACATTTTTCTGCATACATTTTGCAAAATTATGAGGCAGAAAAAATATCCCCAAACAAGCGACCTAATAATATAAGATTATGCATTCATTTTGAGTTTGAAAATGTATATGATTCAGCTTATACTGTGCAGTGGCTTGGTACTTTTACTTAAAATGAAAAAAAAATGCTATACATTTAAATTGATTTGTTCTTGTGGTTTTATTATAAATAATCGAAATAAAATGTTCACATCTTTACACAAATACATAATTTATATGTTTTCTTATTGTTGTTAAAATCAGAATTCAATTACATTTGTCGTCAAAACTGTACACAAGCACTGACCCTGTAAAAAGATGAGAAAACATATCCTTTATTAATCTTCCTGTTTGCCGATGTGAACACATATTTGTGAATGTGAAGAGACTGGTCGTACCCCCAGACAGAGTGATTGATTACATCATATTAGGCTCGTTTCTACACAAGGGTAATTTTATTTCCTAGCCCCGGGCCATACTTACATGTGCATTTCCAGTCTCCAGACCCCCTTCTCTTTTCATCTTTAGGGATGACAATAACAACGAAAACAACGAAATTTGACTTTCCGATTCGAATTTATGACAGAAAAAGCACTTAACGCAGTTTTTCCCAGCTCAATTAATCATAACCGTTTATGAAGATGGTGTAATTTAACAGGGCAAATGGTTGAAGTATAATTAATGTTACATGTCACATGTCTGCTTATTCGCGATATATGACTTATTCAACATTTGCTGGCTATTTGTGATCTATTTTTGCTATGTAAAACACAACCCTCGCAGTACATTCTACATTAATGAAAAATGTAATATGGATCATTGCGGACCGACATTAAAGTTTGATGTGCAGGAACCCAGTAACAATGAGAGACTGTTATCTGTGTGAGAATGTTTTCATGTAAAATTACAAAAATATAAAATTATTCAAAATCAGAAAAAAAGGATTTTGATCTGATATTATTTTCAGTGTTAAGGTTCAGTGCCACAAACCTCAGATGTTATGTGTCTATTAGTTTATGTGCTGCAGATTGTTTTTTATATGTTTATTCATTCCGTTAGACCGCACACACATAATATGGTTTGTTGTATAAACACTGAACTTTTAGGTTAGATGTGGACTGGGTTATGTTGTAAATGTTTGTTGTGATGGTACATGTGCCGTAGCCTCTATGGCGTCCATAGTCTTGTGCTTGGGACGAAAAAACGGTCTCGGCTTAGTGGTCAGATTTCTTATTTCCCATACCCTCCTAAGGTCTTGAACCCAATTAATGGCTAATAATTATCCAGGGAACTTAACTGTTGCTGCTCGCGCGATTTCATTTATTGTGGTAGGCTATAAGGCGCGCCTTAAATTATAAGGGCTTATACTTTAGTTTCATCAATTAAGAATCCAACCAAATGCGCATTCTGTTATAACACAGGTATGTGTAACGTATTTTAATATAAATTTCAAACAAAAGATTTGTGTTTGTTGCTGGATTGCGTGTAAAACACGTTTAGCAGGTGTTAGGCCGATTAGTCTGCCTCACCTCTCCATTCGCCACTTTAGTCTTATTTGATGTTTTATTCCTAGCCAATGAGTAGCAGTGCGTTTTTTCTGATTTCCTGTGTGTGTGTGTGTGCGTGCGTGCGTGCGTGCGTGTGTGTGTGCGTGCGTGCGTGCGTGTGTGTGTGTGTGTGTGTGTGCGTGCGTGCGTGCGTGCGTGTGTGTGTGTGTGTGTGTAGGAGAGTGAAGTTGCCTGGAGCCCCATCACCTTGAAGTTGTGTATACTTTACCATTACATCCATTGTATTAGCATGTAAATATCAGTGCGCGACTGCGTTGTCAACAAATCCTTCTTTTTACATGTATTCTGACTGTGACCACTTCTGGGATTCACATTTCGAGTGTGGCGAGATCCTATTAGTGCCTAACAACATAAGCTAAATCCTTTCCTACCATGAATACAGATTTGGTTTCACTTGCTTTACATTAGTCTAATTTTGCAGTAACACCAGAGGTAGTAATCTATATCCATCCAATTATTATTATTTTTAAAACAGTTTATTATTGATATTATTATTATATCAATATTAATAATTATACAGATTTTAATGACACCCACATTTTAATTTATTTAATTTTTATTGTGCTTCATTGTGCTATTTTGTAATCTTATTTCGATCTTTTTAAAATATCTTAAATAAATATATTATTTATATTGAATTATTTACAATATTAGGCTATTGTTGTTAATAATAATAATAATCATGGAACTAATAAATACAACGTTACCAGATAAGTACATTAAAATCTGTTTTTATGTATAAGCCAAAATATGTATCAAATTGTGTAACATATAAACGTACATATACTGCACTTCAAATTTTCAAATCCGGTTAAGATATCGACAGACACAGAGAAGACAATAGGATATAATTTATTTGACAAAATTAAAGAAAAACGTAATTAGAACGTAGCTATATACAGTATACAAACATGTGCTTGTTTAGATGTTTACGTGTATAGAACAAGTACGAACATTGCTTTACTCCGCACAATAGGTAGACCACTCAACACTTGAATCCAATTCTTAATTCATTAAGATGACAAATAAGTATTTTATTGACACCAGGACTGAAAGTGGATGTTACCGAGGCCTGATTTGCAACAACACCTTGATTCCGGGGTCTGGGCCAGCATCCTTCCTTTTTTGGGTTAAACCACAGGAAAATGGCCACAGTCTAGAAAGAAAATAGTTCAAATGCATGGTTACAGTCATTACATTTGCAAGAGCTCGTAAAAAAGCAGGCGTGTAAATGACGCAGAAAACTATTCCCTAATGAGCTGGTGATG
Organism: Triplophysa rosa; assembly: GCF_024868665.1. NCBI lineage: Eukaryota > Metazoa > Chordata > Actinopteri > Cypriniformes > Nemacheilidae > Triplophysa > Triplophysa rosa. The sequence goes on along the minus strand of NC_079906.1, from coordinate 2,563,462 downwards.
GGGAGAAACACTTTTCTTTACAAGTATAATTACAGATAAATGCCTTTAAAAAGGTGTTACTCCTTATGAAATAATTGTCCGGCCCGATGCGTAAGATTTTATAAGCAATGGGCAAATAAAAAGCTACATTTAAAAAGTAAATGTACATGTAGTAATGTTTTATATAAGTTTCAAGTATATCACTCACTAATACAATAAAAGTGATAATAATTTAATAATGGTAAAATTCATGTAGCCTATGCTCTGGTGTTTAACAGAAGATTCGCTTTCTCCTAGCTGTGAAACAAGACATGTATTGATGACCTTTTCTCGATTGTTATTCTATATCACATAGCCAGATAAATGCAATTTGTTGTGTCTAGTTTTTAGTTTTACCAATAACATGGAGTCAATCAATAAGCCAATAAACGCCATATGTCAGTGCTAGGTTTAGTAACAATAGTTTCTTTTTTTAGCTAGGGTAAAGTGGTACATTTTGCTTAGTCTCTCTTGGCTTTTTTAATTAGATCAATCAGATAAGACATATAAAATACAAAATTATAAAATCATCCATGCATAAAACAGGCTCTAGTATTTGTTTCCACGGAAAAACAACATTCGGCAATTCCCCCCTCATAATAATTGCGCAAAAATAAACATATAGGCGCATTGTATGGCCAACATTTATTAAAGAGTGATGTAATTAATGCTTAGATTTTCTTTAATAAATGTTGGCAAGGCGCCAAACTATAGACACTACAATTTAAATCAACGAAAAAGCATTTACAACTACCATCAAAGTCAGCTAACACAAGATACTGTTAATGAATGTTTCAGATGTCGACAATTGCATGATCCCATCTGCACCTGAATTATATATTGACAAAATGGGATTCACTTTTTTGCAGAAGGGAAAGGTTTCCTACTGAAGGAAAGCACCTTTAATCCATGCATACTAAGGTAAGCTACGCAGGGAAGCTAGAAAAATATATCGCTCAACTGTGAAAGATCGTAAGTCTTTCGCTTTAAATTCCATAATAATTATAATAATAAAAAGTCAAATATATTATATAGAGGAACACACCTTTCGAGTTGAGCAGTGATTTGCACATTTATTATAATATCGTTTCATAAAGCAATTAGCAAGTGCATTTTAAGAGGATTCTAGCTATAGCCGAAAACTTTCTAATCATTTTAATTTAAGATAACAACATTCCCAAACTTACTCGCTATGTTGTGTGATTATGCCCTGCACTCCTGGCTTGATTCTGACAACAGTAGGCTACGTCTACAAACACCGGTTAATGCAACGATTGTGCACATGCATGCACGACTTAAAGAGCACAACGAACAGCCCTCACTTTTTCAGACGCACAAACACTTCAGTAAATTAAAGACAATCATACTTACGTGAGCAAGGTCGTTTCTTGCCTGCTTTACCCTCCACATTAACAAAAAAATCGTAAATACCAAGTACAAAACAGGACTAAATGCATCGCTTCAAGAGAGAGTTTAAATGCATACCTTAACAATCTGGATTACACGTAAACATATTTTGTCCTTACACACACGCAGACATAAACACACACAGAGACACACAACTACACATACCAGCACGCGGGAGTTTCTGGCCGCCTGAATAGCGCACGCTGAATGACTCTCAGCATTGAAACTGAACACACCTTTTACATATTTATAGAGCGCATCTAAATTAATAATGTTAATACATTTTATATATACGGCGCTCAACAATGTTGTTGCATCCGACGTGGTAAGACAGAATTTCGTAATAAAAAAACGCAGCAACAAATTTAGAGTTCAAATGCACTCTAAATAGAACTTTAAATGAATTGTATTTTTGTGCGATCAACACGAACAACAACTAGTATAATATGAGGCTTAAGGTTTAATATAAGTTCACATACTTTAAAACAATTCTTTAACATTTGGCTTGTTGTTTGGGTGTATGTACGTGATCACCTTTTATGAGGGCTGCGACCTTGATCCCATCGAGGATTCAATGTCCAGTATCGTAACGGATTCTGCAGGTCCTCAAAAAGTAGCCCTTATTTCTCCCAAAGAGTTCGCGAAGGGGAGGCGGGGGGAGATCCGAGATGTTGCGGAGCTAGTGGAGGAGGAGGAGGGAAAGAGATAAGTGATCTAAAGGAGACACGATAGGACAAAAGTGATGATGATGAATACATTGGAAAGTTTTTTGGCCCTGACGAGGGTGTCAGATTGAATGGCCTGTGCGCATGTGCGAAGGTGTCCAAACTGACAATGCTCGTGCGATGAAGATAGCGCTGCTGCAGCTTCTGAGCTCAAGGAGGACGCGAGGAATCTACAAGCCGACAAGATGAGATCCAAGGCGAGAGCGAGAAAACTGGCCAAAAGTAGGTCCTAATTTCACTTCTTTCGCTCCAGAGCGGCAGCACGATACTTTGAACTCTTGCGCAAATCATCAATGTGTCGTTTTCATTGATCAGTTCCTGCTGAGAAAGCGTCCTTGTCAGGGTCCATTTCTTTTTTAAGACCTCACTTTCATTGAAATAGCTCACACTCTCCGTGATCCGTGCGTGCAGTCTTTAAATCAGATGCCGCCGTTGCGCGCTTGTTCAAAACTTTCGTGTGTGATGGAGCTTTTGCTGAAATGGTTAAGCGCGCTTTGGCATGCCATGTTGTTTCACTCTCTTGTTTTAGCAAAGTCGAGAAACCGTAGAGAATTGTTACACGAAAGTTAGCAAAGAGTTGTCGAAAGGGATAGTAACTTTTTTATTGAGTGGTTCCAGGTCTTGTGAAATCGTATTCCTGTTTGTTGAAATAGTGGGCGCTCTAGCACTGCTTATGAACCCCAGAACGCACAGAGAGTGTAGAGATCTCAAGAGCTTTCTGAATGACTACTGGATGCCATAGAAGAAGGAGTATGACACAAAACGGACTATTCTTCAAAAATCTGAACTTTGGAGCTTGCATTTATGAATCCTTTCCTCTGTTGCGGTTTGTTCTTTGAAAACCATATAATGCATACTATGATATATTGGAGGAAAAAGCAGTCAACATTTTGGACTATTTCTAACACCGGAAAGTGTGCATTTATCATAAATTCTGCCTGATGTGTTTATTGTTTGTTTACCTTTAATTTGTCATAGGTAGGATTTTTCTAAACGTGTCCTGGGAAGCATAAACTATTTTCGTACATTTAGTGTGCGTCAGATTTTGCTTGGTTATAAAATTTTGCAACGCAGTTTGTGTTGTAGATGGACTATTCACCTGTACAATTAATTAATCGTTTTGTTATTGATTAAACTAATACAGATTTATAAACATATATTCGGACTGCTTCGACTGCTTATGTCAAGCTATAGGATATAATTTTTGGTTTAAACGTTGTTGTTCAGGACATAATATGTTTTAAATAAGATAAACAAAATGAAAGAAATGCATGCTGTAGTATTAATAGCAACTGTATTATTAATAGCAAGTGATGAAAAAAAAATACATTATGCATATTAATGCGACATAGGACGCGTTGTGATTTGTTTATCTTAATGCATGGGCCTGACAACCTGTAGATTAAGGAGAATGCATACCAAGTATTTTTTTTAGTTATTATTATTATTAAATTTGGGCTTTTTTCTAACGATCTATTCAAAACTTCTACATGAAAAATGTATTTCGTGATTTTTAGGGCTGCGAAAAATAATATCAATAAGACAGCCGTTCTTTGGATTTTGCTGTTGGTCAGTCAGGATAAGTTCAGTTTTTATGCAAAATGTGGTTCCACAGCTCACATGTGAGCCTAAACATCCCTGTACTTTTCTAAAGTTTCGTTTTCATAAAAAGAAGAAGGTGTGTAATGCCTAATCACAATTCTTAATACATGTGCTCATTAAAGGCTAATGGCAAATTCTACCCATTACATATTTTATTTTATACATAACACCATTGTTTTTATCAGCGTCTTATTCTGAAGTTTTGTTTTGTAATTGTAGGGTGTATATGCATGGGATATCATTAAGCTAATGTGAGGTACCCGTCTTAAAAAATGCGGTCGAATGCATGTTGTTCATATTGATCTTTATTAATTTTAGTCATTTTGAAGTGTTCAACAAAGTTTATAAGTCATTTTGTTTAATATAGTTAGGCCTGTTTAATACAGTTATTATTGTTGTTATTATTATTATTAAGTAGTAGGCTAGTTGTTACTAAGTTAAAACACAAAAACTGTAGCAGTAAAAATAACAATGTTGAAAATAGTTGTATTCTTCTTCCTAATAATAATAATAATTATAATAATACAATCAATTTTTTTGGCCATAATTGCCACAATAAATTGCAGATATGGCTAAAGAAGCTCTCTAAATATGATAATTGCAACACAAACGTGTTAGGAAACACCATTCCTAACCTTTCCGTCTATCTTTTAATTATATCAAACCTCGATGGAAACAAATACTAATTTACCATAATTGTTTTTACTTAACGACATTATAATAAATTAACGTAGGGATCAAAGTAAGGCACCAGTAAAACACCATCTGGCTGGTGGATCCTTTGCCAATATTGGCTGTACGACTCAAGTGGTCTGCTTATATCAGGCTAATGTTTGACGTTTTAGTTTTCCGCGATGGTTCTCTGCTTAATAATTGTAGGTGCATGTTCATATAAAATATTCGTAAAACAACGTTTTGTGTTTTTCCTTTCCACCGTCAAAGAGAAAACATTCCTTTTGGGGTGCTACTATAAACTAATCACAATTTTTTCCCATTTTTTTTCTCCTGAACATTTCTAAAGGACTATTCACACAATTTTAAAACACATATCACATAAAGACATGTCATTTTATGACATATAAAGCAATTAAAAGACGCATTTAAAATCTAGACAACAAGCATACAATATATGTATAATTATGTGGGAAGCAAAAATATATATTTTTTTAATTATTTTGAATCCATCGCTAATGGGTTAAGGTAGGTTTTAATAAAATTGTATACGCTTTTAAAAAGAAAATGTGGTCAGTGTTGTCTCCAGGCCTATTGTATGAACTGCTGGTGAGAATATGAAATATAGGCTTTAAGCTTAATACCCAAATGACAACACTGAATAAATATATTTGGTAGGTTTACAGAGAAGAATTGCTGACACAATGAGGACTTCTCAAAAACATATGGTATTTTATGATACATAACCATATTTTTACTTTATTTTTAAATTAAAACATATTCCATGTAATTTGCATGCATATACATGCAATATATAATTAATGTTATATAAATAACAGTGTTGTCTATTCTAGAGGACAAAGGATTTTAGATTTTTTTTACTTTTTTCTTAAATGTGGGCTTTTATTCATTTTTGCTTTTATTGAAAAAGGGAGGGAATTAAAAAATCAATATGAAACAAATCACAAAGTTCTTGTGCAGCTTGTTTTGTCTTGACAGAAGTAGTTAAACCAAACCATAACACTGTAAAGCAACAATGAAAGCTATGTGTGATGTCTAGATGACATGGCCTGTCAGCGCTCACAACTAAGCTTTTATAAGCAAAATGGTTGGCATTTAGCTTCAGGCTAATTGAGTCTTAGATAAGGAATTATTATAAATACCATAAAAAGTACCACTTAGACTGGAGGGCATAAGTGTGTGTGCGTGTGTGTGTGTGCCCACCTGTGCGTGTGTGTGTGCGTGTGTGTGTGTGTGTGTGTGTGCGTGCGTGTGTGTGTGCGTGCGTGTGTGTGTGAGTGTGTAAATGAAAAAAAAAACTGCCAGTTGACACAGACAGTCACAGGTGAGCATGCTCTTTATTTCACCTGTGACTGATTCCTGTTAACCATGATGAAGCCAGTTTGCATTCAGTCCAGCATGCAACACTTCACACTTAATGCTGGCATACACGTTCTCGTCTTTATTGGAAGAGTGCAGGAAAGCCTCTGACCATATGGATTGTATAGTTAACGCAAATCTTCAGTGAGAGGAACGGTTGATCAGTGGCATAAGGGACACTGGCAGAGTTTTCAGATGAAAGGGCCTGCCATGTTTATCAACCTGTGTTTCCCAAAGGTGTGGCAATACAAACTCAACCTGCTCACATTTGTCACGTCACGCATTCTCCTTGTTTTGCTTTACTGATCTTCTATTTTTTTGACTTGTGGCACCTTTTTATGACATCACAGTGACTCTCACTCAGGTGGGAGGGCCTTTTTGTGTATGTCTAAACACTGTTTCAGCTGTTCTCTGTTGCAGTGGAGCCGCACACCCTTTTTTTCTTTTCCTTTTTCATTGACTCATTTGTGGGAAAAAGTCATAGCCTTTTTTGACCACGTTTTGGCAGTCATATGTGCATGCCTTAAAGGTGACTTTGATGTCTTGCTATGCTTGTTTTCTCCAATCATTGCATATTTTTTTTTGTTCTCAAACCTTGTTTTTTAAGAAAAAGATGGATAAAGGTAGATATATAATAAGAGTCCACTATGGTGATTAGCAGAACAGGGAGCAGCCTGCAGTAGGCAATAGACATTACAGAACTGGTAAACCCATAACTGCAAGACCCAAACACTTATCATACAGTGTATGCTGTTTGCAGCTCCTTGGCCATGAAAGGGATGTACTGGTTTTTTTTTGTTGTTAAATGGAGTTCATTTTCCTGCTGTAAACATTGTCCTATATCTGAAATTTAACATTATTATAGTATTTTTTTATAATAAATTGTTTTGGAACATTAACTAGAAGCATACATTTGTGTTTATCATTTAATGTTGGTACTTTATGCAATAAGTTTGCATTACTTTAGAAAATGCATTAAATGTTTTTGGTTGGCTGATAATGTACACTGTAAGAAATATATTGTGAAAATTACAGTAATTTACTGGCAGCCATTGACAAGTAATACACTGTATTTAAAAATACAGTAAGTTACTTGTCAATGGCTGCCAGTTAGTAACTGTGATTGTTTATTACAGTAAGTTACTTGTCAATGGCTGGAGGTTAATTACTGTGGGGTTTTTTTACAGATAATGTAGATGATTTGGAAACAGCCCCTGACTTAAGAATATAATTATTAATGTGGTTTTAGTTTACTAACTTTCTTAGGATGATTGCTTAAACGTGAACCTAGAGCCAAAACCAAAATGAATCACATTCCATTCTGGTTTGGTATCTTTACGACTTACAGTTTCTTACCGTAAGTTTAATACTATTAAAAAAAAAACTCTGTACAAATTCAATAGATTTCCAGCACTTTATGCTTGGATTGATACAAGTTGATCACACTGTTTGACAAATACACTGTCTCTATTTTAATGTAAGGCACAATTTGAAAACATTTCCTAAACAAACAACAAAATGCAAAAACATGGCAGAATGTAATCATGCTCCCCAAACAAGTCCACTTATAAACACTGGGGAACACTGCTAATACAGTGCTGCTATGGACTGTGAAGGAAATAAATACTCTAGGTGGTAGACTAACTCCAACTGTGTCTCAAATAATGCAAACAAAATGTACAATAAAGATGGGTGTATAGTGCACACTTCACAGCTGAACTGAATGGACTGTTCCATATGAAATGTTACAGAAGATTTCTGAAAAACAAATAATAAATAGTAAATGATACTATCTACATTTAAAAAAACATTTAGCTTAAATAAACATTCAACTTTACTGCCATCATTCTGCATGATAAAGCATCTTGTCTGTGGCAGCGGGTTTGAGGCACCGGTTTAACTTTGTGCAAATTAAATCGATACATATGCCAATGAAGTACACACTGTCATAAATGTAGCAGGACATTCTGCATGCCCACACTGAAATCTGTTGTTTGCAAGACTTCTGTGATGAATGCAGAAATGGAAGCTGCATTGAATTTACAAACTTTACATGTATTAAGCATGGTGACACCCTAACGTTAAAACATCCACCTGCACTGTCAATGACTAAATACTGGTATGTTACTGTTAATAAAGTGACAAAGTTTAGTCCAAAGAAAATTTAAGAAACTTACCGCTACTATGCCGGTCGGAATAGTGGTTGCGCCAAAAGGTGGTGCGGCACCAAAGAGTATAGATACCAAGAGGCGAAACTCTGGTGCATTTTGGGGTGAAAATGCTTTTTAACTGACATGGTTTCTAGCGAGCTAAGGTTTTTTAGAGTTACAAACAGGTGAGTTTGATCAGTGTTAATGCTGCAGGAAGTGGTCATCGCGGGCCACAGAGTGTAGAACCACCTGTAGCCTACATCATAAGCCTGTGTCAATGCCATGTATTTTTGCTGCTTGTAAACAAAACCTTATGACAACTCAATAAATGATTTATTTGAGAAAAGTCTATTTTCACAAAATATTTAATAATCAATTAACAGAAGGTTACAAAACAGTTCAATGTTTAATGTCTAGTTGTGATAGAAAAAATAAGCTATTAAAAGCTTGTGCGAGACATTTGTATCCTTTAAATAATGATCATACTTTGTTTTGGATTATGTCCCATGTCAGAGGTGCCCTGATTAGCACACAAAAGTTTCTCAATTCCAAGTTTCACTGTAATACCTGTGAACTGGGAAAATCACTATTTTAATTATTTAAACCCTTTCTAATATAGAACTATCATGCTTGATTGTTGTGATTTACCACAGGCCAGTGTTGGTTAGGTTAACAAAGTCGTTTTTTTAGCACATTCCTCTGATGTGATTTTCACAATATTTTGATCAGTATTGTAATTTCTCACTGAATATACTTTAATGCTCTGTGACCCCTCATACGTTATTTCCAGTGCATGAACACAGTGAATAACTGTAGATTTCACATAGTACTTGTTTGTTGTGACTTTCTACAGGACAGTACTGGGTACAGTGACTTTGTACAGCACATTCCTCTTTAATGTGATTTTCACAATATTTTGACCAGTATTGTAATCTCTCATTGAATATACTATAATTCACTGTGACCCCTAATACAGTTATTTCCAGTGCATGAACACAGTGAATTACTGTAGATTTCACATGTATTTTTTACAGTGTACAAGGAAAGGTTGCTTCATACACCCACCAGGAAGAGCTGTGAGAAATAATTAACCCAGCATTATGTGTTCAGGGTAGCTAATTTTAGATTGTAAACCTTCTTTGGAGCAACTCCAGCCCAGAAGGTGCCAGAAATGTTTCCATCCAACATTTTAAAGCAGCCAGCTGTGCAAAGTTGGTGTTTTAATACTAACCCAAATTAATATTGATTTGGATTGACAACACTCTGCCAATTATAAAATCATTTTCCTTAGCATCTTATTGCAATGGAATTCATTTTCGGAAGTGAATGCATTTCCCATATGGTTTTGGTATCTGTTTAGCATACCAGTTTACCCCTGTTCTGAGGACATAACACACACACACATGTACTCAGTAATTCCAATGCATCTGTTTGGCTACTGAAGGCTGTTTGGGTAAACCTTGATGTTGCATCCTTTGTCGATAAGAGAGGGGATGCCATTCCCCTGTGGACCACTTCAGCAGGACATTACCGTTCGTCGCTCACTTTGAACTTTACTTGCAAGCACATTTTCAAAGGGCCTGACCCACACATTTATCTTTTTAACCCATCTTCTGTCCCCCATCTATTGCCATTACATGAAGATGGGCAGCTCTGTCCGGTTAACATGGTATGATGCTCCATAATGGCAGTGGTACAGATGTTTTGTACTTTAGATGTCTTTTATGTTTCCAAAGACCACTTAGCCCATTATCATTTTTCATAATTGGACGTTACAGTCCGGGTATGCTTGGATTTACTGTAATTGAACCTTTATTATCCTGTGATTTTCACAGGGCGAGACAGTCTATATTTGCTCAATGCTTAACTTTTCTATGTACGCAGGAGGGGGATTGCGCAGTGTGTACCAGATGAATGCTCTTACTTACTGCCGCTTCAACTATTTTTGTCCATGAAAATTGATTTAATTATGTGAATAGTTGTTTCTTTTTGCTCTGTGCCGCAACACAATTAGTCCATCTCCCTGGCTGCAGTTTGTTTTCATCAAACATTCACAAGAGTGTTGGCTCACTGTTTATGAAGCTTTTACTCTTAAAGGAAAGTGAGCACTATTGGTCTGTTAAATTTCACAACTATACAGTGTGGCTTACAAAAAAAGTAAAACCTTAAGCTGCCACAATTTTCTTTTACCACTGTAAGGCTGACATTCTAAGCAAATCATTACTGCCACATGTCGTTCATAAAACCCTTGTCACTGGAACTGCTTTTATACAGGCAAATAAAAAATAAAAAAGGGTTATTATTCTACCTTCTGTATTTTATTTTTTTATTTTTTATCCAGAGTTCATAGTATTCTTTAGAACCTGTGTTTAATAAGAATTGAATGATGTAAAGTATGGTTTAATTATGATTTTCTGTCTGATGTTTTAGTCTTCTGTATCTTTACTGTCACCTCTTGGCTGGTGACTAGACCTAAACTGTGTTTTCTCATCAGTCAAAAGAAAAAAAGAGACTAAAACCCTAGTCAGATTGTTAGTGAGACGCTGAGAAGTATTTTTTAGGCAGTCAGCAAAACATTTCAAGATGGGCTATTAACTTCAATCTCAAACTGTGATTTGCCTGTCTGTGAAAGTGCCGGCTCTTTCCAGCAAGGCTCCAGTTGCAGCGTAATGATGAGGCTGTGTGTGAAAATATTGAATTGCAAAAACATCCAGTGTGTGAGCTTGTGTGAATGTGCCTTTCAGCGCCGCACCACCGCTAAACTCGCAGTATCTGAGTGATGGACAACAAATGGCATTTTGTGCTGGACAGACGCCCCATCTCCGGCAGTTAATCTGAGGGGCTGTTATCAGCTGTGCATCTGACCTCTGGATATTTCACCGCCTCTGTCAGCCATCTGACATCGGAGACCGGCGCTTCCTAGCAAGTGAAATGGAAACCTGAATATGGCTTTTTGTCTGTCAAAGGAAAGCGTGATCTTACATCAGACATTTAAAATGTACACCTTTACAATCAAACTTTTCTTGAACGGATATATTTAGTGACTTAATTTTGGGCTCTACAGTTTTGGGTGAGCTACGTTGACTTTATTTATTTATGTAACAGGGACAATGGACATTCTTTTGACTGCCCCAGAATTAGCTACAGAGCTAAATGTCATCTGTAAACAGCAAAGTGATACACAAAGTATGGTGCAAAATGCTGCAAAGATGTCTGCCCAAGAAATCAGGAAATAATTATTTTTTAAACTAACTGTTTTATAACCAGTAATATTATAGCACAGTCGGCCACTGTTTTTCTCACAAGCGTCTGTTAGCATAGGACTACTTCACTTGACCTACTATAATACACTGTTAATATCTTCCTTAATACTCATTGCAGCGAACAGTTTGGCAAAAAAGAACACATGAAACACAAAAGTATTTTGCAGGGGTCCACACAGAAGGCAATCATTATTAATGAATATCAAAAACAAAATACTGTATGTGCCACAAACCATATCACAACTGTGTGTTAATAAGCAGGTTTTATGTTGCATATTACCTTAAAACGTGTGCACGCCTCTAGTTTAAATCTTTTTAGAGTTATGTGCATGATTTTTGGCCCTTTTACTGTTCATAAGACAAATTATTGAATTCTGGTAGAGTCTATGAGTTGGCTGCATGTCAGGCCCCTCTTGTCCACACTCGCCTATAGCTACTTCCCGACCCTTTTCGCTCTGTAAACTGCATGCTGGCACCAATATCCCTTTTCCGACTGCTGTCCACTTCTTCATTTCTTCAGTCCCCTTTCTCTCCTTTTATTCCTTACTTCACTTACTCTTCCTCTGCTTTGGAAGCTTCAGCTCAGGCCTTTGAAAAGATGCGGTGCTTTGTGTCACTGATAAAAGATGCCATAGTTTCCCTTTTCCTCTCTTTTCTCCTCATCCCTCAGCGACTCTTGTAAAAGTGCAAATTGTCCCCTCCAAGGGGGCTGTGCTCATGGCTTCAGAATAGCCCTGATTCCAGCCTGTTAATTACACTGAAGATTCCATCTCTGCAAAAAAGCCTAAATTCCCACAACCACCTGGCCTTCTTTTCTTGTCGGTTTTGATTGCAAGCACCCCACCCTTCTTCTCCTCCTACTCGTACCACAGTTTTCTCTCACTCACTTATTAATAGAGGTTTTGAATTGCTTTCTGACCCTGACAAACTGTTCTTGTTGATAAGGAGATGAGAGCAGAAAGCAGAGTCTGCATCCTACTGGGTGAGTGTTGATGGGATTGAAGAGACTTGATTCAATGGTGTGCTGCTGTTTGGCTTGAGGACTTAAAGGTATAGTTGCACTGACTTGTGAAAAAGTCAACTAGTTGATGTGTTGGGTCTTGGCCTACTAATTGTGGATCATATGCCATAGACATAAGACACAACATGCTTATATCATGGCATGGTTTTATATGTCTATATTAGGGCTGTCAATCGATTAAAATATTTAATCGCGATTAATCACATGATTGTAATGAGTTAACTCGTGATTAATCGCAACTTAATCACACATTTTTATCCATTATAAATGTACCTTAAATTAATACTTTTCAAGTTTTTAATACTCTAATCAACATGGGCATGGACAAATATTGATGCTTTATGCAAATGTATATTGTTTATTATTAGTGAAACCATACTCAACATAGAGCATGGAGACTAGACATGTTTCAAAGGTCATAGATGTTTTTCAAAGAACTTGTACATGTCTATTAAACACATGAAAAAAAACTGGAAAAACACAGGTTCCCATTACTTCTTTCTTTGCACTGAGCTATTTACTTACACAAGCATGTTTACATTTTCGCAACTGTGATAGCTCGGTGGAGGCTGTGTGCAATGCAAGGCATATGCTCGAACGGAAGCTGCCTGGCCGCGGCAATCATGTTGCGCGCACTATCGGTGGTCAGTGGGCTAATTTTGAATTCAATATTCCACTGTCTGGCTACCTGCAAAAAGTGCTCAGCGCAAACGTCAGCATAGTGCCTCTCGTCTGTCTTCATGACAGTCAAAGCGTGCGACCGTAGTTTCCAGTGTGTGTCAAAATAATAAGCTGTGACCCCCAGGTAGCTATGGTTACTGAGGGAAGTCCAGTAATCTCTGGTGAGCGCAACCGTGTTTGTCTGTCTTATCGCCTCCTCGACTTTCGCTTTCTTCTCTTCGTAAGAGTCGTGAATCTTGCTTGTAACAGTGGCTCTCGAAGGTAGTTCATATGTGTAATCGTTAGATGCGATGCGAATAATTTCAAGTAGACCCTCGTCCTCCACTACATTAACTGCCCTACATGCTGTAGCCACCCATTTAGCTATCGATGTGGTGAGTCTGTTGCTTGTGAAGTTGTCCATCCGTCTCTGCTGAAAACAATCTAGTGTGGTCTGCCGCGAGGAGGAGAGCTCTCTGCGTCAGTTGTATGCTTCGCCATCAAGTGATATTTTAAACTTGACGTGCTGCGGTGATAGCTTAATTCACATCGACAATAAATGCAGATCACTTTAGTCTTGTCGACAGAACCATCAGACATCGTTTTATATATGAATTTTACGTTCAGAAGACCTATTTATTTCTCCATTTCTGTTTGCTGCTGCATCGTTTACTTTCTCAAACTACGGGCAAGGCCAAGGGTCAAACAGAAAATGCGCACGTTAATAAAATTAGTGCCGTTAAAAGGAATTTGCGTTAACGTGTTATTAACGCGTTAATTTTGACAGCCCTAGTCTATATCTAAAGGTTTCTAACTAAACATTTTGTCCACTGCTTGTACCGCAGCTTTGGACTTGCCACATAAAACTGTTGACGACAGTAAATTATACTGATAATTCCTTTCTTGTAGGATACGCTTAAAGAGGAAAAGATGGCAAGTTGCATTTGTCCTGACTATTTACACACTGTAAAAATTAAACATTAAGGTAGCTTTTGAACTAACACTTTTAACACCGTGTCTACACCGGACACGTAGTAACATTTGTGTCAGTAAATGAGAATTTTTATTTTGGTGAAATATTCCTTTAAGTGGACTTTAAAACACAATAATTATCCTAAAACTAATTCGTTTTCCAATGGGTTTGTTCTCCATTAAACCAATTGGGTTTCATTTCATTGCTCTATTGAAAACTAACTCTCCAATCAATATGTTGTCATCTCACACCAGCAGTGCAGAGCTCAATGTGAAAGAAAAAGATAGAGATGGAGAAAGGCAGGATTGAGAGAGATCTAGGCTTTGGGAGGTAAACAAATTGCTCTATTATACCTTCTGTGTCTATGACATTATCATAGAATGGTCTCAGTGGAGAGGCTTTCACAAGATTAGAACTGTCTACAAAGGGACGTTCCTACACTGTATAGGCTATACTGGCAGCCTGCCACAGTCTTCATCCACCCGGGAGATAATCATTAACTCCCAATTGCACAAAGATACCTAGAGGTTTGGTTGTGGAGGAAGTACAGTACACCTATTTTTTTAAGACAATTATTTCTGCAACTTTTCCCTTTTGGGTTAGTTACCTAGTTAAAGAATGGAAAAATACAAGCAGTTTTATGGTGATACTAGAAGAGTAACTTGGACTTAACAAATCGATTGGGACAATAGTGACTTCCTATTTTTCAGTGGCCTACTTCTATGTAGAAAAAAATTATGGGTTCAGTTTTTAATTTAAACCGTGTCTGGTGCCAGTGAGGTCATCTGAGCTCTGGACAGGACTACAATTGTTTTTTGTAACTTCTACTGAGAAACAAGGACTTTTGTTCACCCTAAACATAACTTTGACTCTTTTCTAGCCAATTATATAATTTCCTTTCTCAGTTGTTGTAAAATTCCGTGCAATATGTCATCATAGAAATCAGAGGTGTTTGTTTTTTTAAATGTTGTTGACAACTTCAAGTCTTTGTTTTTTATCATACAAAAACATAACTAGTGTTACCGCTGGCAGCATGAACAGGCCATTGTTGCTGTCCTCTTATTGCACCTATACACCACTTTGGCTTCATTATCCACATTTTGTTTATTATTCTTTAGTGTTTGAATGGCATATTTGGAATGTCAGGAGGTTGGGTTTTTTCAAAGTACACCAGTTGCCCTTGCTACATAGTTATGGTTTGTGGATCAAGTTCAACTCTTTGTTTGACAGAAGATCTTGGCAGTTTCCCTTTTACTACCTTAGTTATACAGAAAATCAACAAATAATTTAAACCAGCTTTTGTTCTAATCTTTATTGGGCATATTGGGTCACATGGGTTACTGTGATGGGTTATTGTTACTTTTTTCTTTCTTATCACATACTGTATTTGTGTATGAAATGTGCATAGCATTTGGAGGCCATTTCATGGATAAAAGATGGAAATCCTCACATTTTGAGGTGGAACTCCGCCCTTCTAGAAGTTTACTCCCTGGACTCTTTTGCCCGTGTTCCCCTTCATTTCCAGCCCTGACTAAAATGTTAAGAGTAGTAGCCTAATCTTCCCTTTAGGGGTGAACTTTTCATCGATTAATACTATCGGTTACATAAATAATTTTATAAACTAGTAAAATAAGCGATTTCTGCTTACCTGTCTGCAGTACTATTGTTAAATGAAGCATGTTATGTTGGCTGATTTCACTAGGGGTCAATAGTAATGAATTCCTCATGCTCTTTTGTTGTTGTTGTATTTAGCAAATACTAGGTAAAAATAAATAAATAAATATACTGTATATATATTTCTAAATCCGCTTCTTGAAAATGTCTAATATTGGCACACTTATAAATGGACTGAAACAGTAATGTTGGAACTTGGTGTGGGACTACTGCATGTTCTTTTGACACCTCACTATTTATCTAGCAGACACAGTTCAGGGCAAGACCTGTGCAGAAAGGAAGATTTTTAGTAGACTTTTCTTTGATGCCAAGTTCCTCCTAAAAAAAGCTACCACATCTGACTTGAGTTTGCTGAAATAACAGCAAATGTTTGTCTTGTATTGTATAGCAGGACGTTTGAAAAGCAATAAAGCCTCTCTTCCAGCGCCTAAAGCACCTCTTAATAAAATACTCAAGAATAACTGCTTTACTCTAATCTCTGCCATAGATTACATAGCTTGAGGAGGGAAATTAGCAGCAGACCCCATAGCTCTCTGTGGATAGTGACAGTAGCCGTTGAAGTTTTTACATGCTGCTTTATGTCTGTGTAGGCAGCATGCTTTTTCATTGACATGATTTTAGAAGCAACATGTGGCTAAATTTTCCATGGCCTAGTTTGATCAGGGTATATTATTTGAAGGTATAACTCTAAATTCTGATTGGATGAGTTGCGTCGAAGAACAATGCAAAATGCAGAAAACTGTAGACCTATGACCCCATATTTCATATTTATAATTATGTTAAGATTTGCCAATTAATTAATTATGCCAATTGTATACAAACATTTATGTACATACAGTAATTTCTGAACTACATTATTCGACAGAAACTAAATATTTTCAGAGTATTGTTAGGGAAGAAACAAATTGTTACTTTGGTTACTTGATCTGTGTAAGTCTACATGTCATTATTGTATTGAGCACCTGGGTTTATATAGCCCCCCCCCTGTCTCCTCGTGGACTTGTATGCCGTAGTGGGGTTTATTTTATTCTATATGCCTCTCGGGTATGATAAAGTGCTTACATGCATGAGCGTAGGGCTCTATTGGTGGGCCACAACTGCAGAATGTTAACTGTCATGAGGATAATTTAGGTAAGTTGTGTTCTTCCTGCACCAAACTGTGAAAAGTCTTACATTATGTTATAGCCTTAGAAAAAAGTTTTCAGCCATTTTACGTCAACTATGCATCAATGACCATGCTAGTTTTCTTTCTTAAAATATCAGTAATGAGATTTATGCCAAACATTTCTTCTCAAATGTTTTGCAGCATCTGCAAAGCTTGATTCAATTACATCGCTGGGCTGGTCTCAAAGCTCAGGTCCGTTTTCAATTGAAGGAGGTCATGCTTCGTGTTTCTTATTGTCTTGACAGACTTTTTGAACTAATCAGGTCTGGGGGGGTCACAACTGGTTTTATTTCAGGGCTTCAATTGTATGTTCGTCCCCCCACCCTGCTTAAGATTGAATTTTCAATTAGGTTGGTGTCCGATAGCGTCCTGTGTACGCTTTGATGTGGAGGTAAGTTCTCTATCCCTGCAAGCTAAGGCTCCTTATCTAGTTCAATGAAAGACTATTATTTTAATTAGCCAGACAATATTATTTACCCTTTCATCGGAGTGAAGAGGCAAGGAAAGACAGTTTGCCACGTTTGCATTTGACCTGAGACGCAAACCGCAAAATGGTGGCCTTGAATGGTGACCTCAAAGAACTTCCCTGTTTTTCAGCAATCCAATGGTTTGCTCCTTTTCAGTCCAAGAATGGGAATATAGGCCTTAAAATGTTCAAATGATGGGTTGTTGAGCAGGGATTGGGGGGGCAGGTTGAGTAGATGTTTTTCAAGAGTATTGTGAAGAGACCAGGGAGTCTGAAAGGTTCTTTTCTTCCTCCCACGAGCACATCAGCTTGTACAGCTGTTGAAGCAATGAGAGCAATTATCACCTGTTTACCACTGTTGATTTGTGAGGGCTTTCTCTGGGGTTCTGAGGATTTCCCTTTTAAGGGTTTGTTTTGGGGGGTTTCTGAGCTCACAGACAGCTTTCAAATGAGGATGTGCACAATTGTGTGATAGACATCTGTCATCCTCAGGTTGTGGAAAAAGACAACTAGCTTATGCTGACTCTGCTATCTTTGTGGGGAAATGTCCTTAGAGCCAATTTTCCTGTTAATATCCACAATAAATAAAACAACAATGGGAAAGTTAATGATTGTAGCAGTAGCAGTAAATTCAGTAAGGGCTGGTGATTACCCAACAGACTATGATTTACTGCAATATTAGGATGTTATCTTTTAGTATGTTGTTTGTGGGGTCACTTTTGTTTTTTGGCTTAAGTTGATAAGATGGGCTTTAGGGACAGAGGTAAGATGTTGGTGGTAATGGCCATTACTAAAGGTGCTGGAAGGCAGCTGAAGGACAGAGAGTGATATTTCCCTAGTGTGAGTAAATGTGTTTCTGACCTTGCTATACTTTAGGGACAAACTTGCTAAAAATGTCCCCTGAAGTAAGCTAAATCTGACAAAACACCAAGTACACAAAATTCATAAATAAGAAAATAATGTTTTGAATGTCCTAAATGCTAACAGTAAATAAAAGTCAAATGTATGTACAAAGTAGATGTATATGTGTGGGCATGTTTCTTCTTAGCTTTCTTTGATAAAAATGTAAAAAAATTAAATATGCCAAAACCGACTAAAAATCAACCATGTAATGATAAAGTATGTAATGATTTTGTTTTTATACTCTTCAACCAATTCTATCCGTGGCTTTATTTACCCTCCTCCTGACTTTTCAGAGAAAATACCTATATTTGAGGCTTGGGATGGTGCTTAAACAGATTTAAAATGTACGACATAGTACTTTTTATTTCCATTTTCACGTTTTGGTTGTTTCAAACCTCTTATTGAGCCTCTCATACAAACTCAACCTTTAGTAACATCAGTCCACCCTAAATGTGCTTCATTTACTGCAGTTTGCTTTATTTCAGGGTTTTTTTAACGAGCCGCTAGATCGGTTTCACTTCGACATCCATATGAGAGATTATGGCTCATTTGAGCTCTATAGACACAAGCGAAGAATAAACAAATCGATACCCTCCAGTCACAATACCTCTCTGGAGCATGCAGAACTCATTTTCAGTCTGCCTAAATAGCCCCACTTTTCTGTCCGCAGGACGCCCAGAATAGAGATGCTATCTGATCTGAGTTCAGAAATTAAACATGTCATAGCAAATTATGAGCATGTTTTTTGAATTACATACTCTTGGACTGGCTTTAAATCACAATGTTTCAGGGTGTTGTGCCGGAGATGGAGAGGTAGTGAGACAGGCAGTGAGATAGATAGTTAAACAGTGAGGCATGGAGAAAAAGACAGCGTGTCCATGACAAAGAAAAAAGAGAGTTGATGTTAGCTCTGGAACAAATAATATCACCAAGGCTGACTCATGTGCTGCACAAATAAGAAATGATGAGAAGCCAGAGTCGTTCCTTTTTGGCTAAGTTTGTACCTTTTTTATCCAATGCTTCATTTAATGAACAAAAAATGGATTCTTCCCAATGAGTCAAAAAAGATTCCACATCCAGGCACTCATATGGATATTTGGGTATTTAAGAAGCCTTTATTTTCAGGGCTAGTAAAAACATCAACGTGTATTGGCCCTAGCAGGCCTTCATCAGGTTGTCAAACAAAAATTAAGGGCAGTTAGAGCCTATACGTGTTGGAGTTTATAGCCCTGATTTTTTTTTAACTTGTTTATATTAAGACAAAATATAATAACTAATTTTATTCGTTGGATTTTTTGTAAAAAATGAAATTTTACAGATTTACTAGAATTACAGATCTCATAAAATAAAGAACACAGAAATTAAATAAACTGAACCTAAAATTCTAGAATGAAAAGTCAATATTTAAAATGGATAAAAAATGGAATTAGGTACATTTATATTAATTTGACAATGATAAACCACAAAATAAAATAAAATTTATGTCTAGGCTAATGGGGAAAAGGGCAGGTGGAGGAAGTGCGGTCTAAGCATGGCTCATTGTTATCAAAGCTGCAGTTTAATGGGTTCCTGACCCTTTTTCTTAGAAGACACTTTGTGAATACTGCAGCTGAATAGATCTAAAGTGTACGAGGAGGTATGAATGCAGGAGGGATTTTGCCACAGGAACAATAAACCATAATTTTCTGCTTTAGAGCATATCCCAATGTGCAGGTTAACAGTACTTGACTGTTGTATAACAAAAACCTGCCAGCACAGAAGGTTATGATACATAGGCATCCCCACTGTAATGGAATCTCATAAGTGACTGATTTGGAATGCTGTAGTTACCGGCAGCTCTGTGTGTAACACAAATACCTCTCCACCACAACATGCATTTGACTCATTCACATTAGTGCTTGGCATTAACATGCTGCTAAGCAAATTCTGCAAAGCTCTAATATGAATAAAATAGCACAGCATTCACAAATAATTTACCTTTTTAATAAGATTGAACATTTGATGCTTGTCTATTGTACTGTGTGTATGCATCACTACAAATTTTGTAACAGTGCCAGTTTTCCATTTTAAGAAGGTGATTTCCTAAGCACCTTAAACAAGTAAGCAAATAACTTTTATTAAGCAAATAACTTTAAAATAGAAAATCACAACAGTATTCAATTAAATGCAGAGGCAAATATTTGTTTAACCAAAGTATATCACTTCTTTTTGTAGAATATTCATGGCAATAGCATATACACATATACATGTTGAGAGAGAGCAACAGATATCTTCACAGGCAGACGGTTGGAAGGCATATGCAACACTGACTAAGATATCCATCTGGGTTTTGTTGGTTTCGTTGTTCTTTGGTAATTATAGGAATATTTATTTTACTTTAGTCCATTCAAAGATTGCACATAATATGGCCGGGGTTTTGTGGACTATGAAATGCTATGTTCGAGTAGTAAATATTTATGAGCTTATAGTTTTTGAAATTGACAAGCATACAAAGGGAGGACATTTTGGCTGGTAGAATTTAGTGGCAATTCAATTACACGAGGAGAGGACAGAGCAGAGAGGATAGTTGCGCAGTCATTTGCTTGGTATACAAACATAAACAGTTCATCTCCTTATTGGAGCAAAGCGAATAGGAAAATCTATGCACTCTCTTATTCATAATCCATACTTTTACTTTTATAGATGGTCTTCAATCAATATGAGTCAATGGCTGAGATCTGACTTTTTGTCCCATATTGATTGTGCCTATGTATTCTATTATCAGATTGAAGTTTTCATTGTAGGATTGCTATGAGAACAGTAATGATACACTGTGTTCTTGGTCAGGCTCTTACTAAGATAAATCAGAACATAAAACAGATTAGTTTAATTTTTCTTGGTGGGTATGCCCTAAAATGCGTATTCGGAGCAATACATCCAAAATACTTATTTGGAGTCCTTCACCTTTGGTTGCTGTTCACTAAATCCAATGAAAGAGACATTGCTTACACATAAACTCATTAGTACAACAAATGTCTGTTCTTTTACTGATGAACTCTGATTCTAATTTATTTTGCAGCTCTACACTTATCAACCCAGATGATAAACAGATATTAACATCAGAAATAGAATATCATAGAAACTTTATTCCTTTATGTATTTTATTTGCCCAAAGCGAATTGTAATCATTTATTATAGAATTCCACTATACTTTTACTTTGGCATGTCAGTTTATTCATCAGCCATATTTGCAACTTTTTTGGGTGGACATTTTGGTCATACAAAACCAAGCTCCAATCTACTTGAATAGGGCAAAACGATATCCAAAATTGCTTTATTAGGTCACCATAAAAACATTTTTTTGACAATTTAACCTGTGACATAAACTCTACCAAAAGTTTTTTTGTTTCTTAAAGTCGCCATGAACCGGTTAAAAGTTGCGATCGTTTTTACTTCCGTATTTCCGAGTGAAATGGAATTTTGAATGAGAAAAACAGTGGGCGTGGCTTTAGTCTTTCTCTGCGATGTGATTGGATGTATAAAACAGCCATTGCATTTTTAAATGGAACTAGCAGCAGACTGACAGTTGAAGGGGAGGAGTTAACCAATGCTCTACCCAAGCGGTCTAACTTAGGTCATTTAAGATGGAAAGTCCTTACAGGACGGTAGGGCATTTTCAGATTTTAACTAAAGATTATGAGGGCACACGGTTTTTAAAAAGAGAATGAAACACATTGATAAACTATTTACAATACGCTGCAGTATTTCATGAAAAAATAGGCATTGCAATTTTTGATTTCTGTGACTTTAAACTCAAATTGCACCCTAATCACTTTTTGGTGTTATCGATCGTATCTACAGTCTTTGGTTCATCTTCCTGGTGGTCAGCAAGCTTGCATGGTGTCTGCAACCTGCAACTCCTGCACCTGCAACTTTCCAAGTTGAACTATTTTTGGTTTATATTATGTTCCCAGCCTTAGTCTTGCTAATACATTACTCAGAAATAACATTTTAATGTTGTATGTTGTAGACCTGAACTTTTACTCCTGACCTACTCCCATGTCCCAATGGATAAATTTGTTTTGCAAAATTGTTTTACCTCTCCTCTTATCCTCTCTCTTTCTCCCTGTTTTGCTCACTCAGTTTCCTTTTCCATCCTCGCCTCCATTTCCATTCTCATTACAAATGCATAAGATTCACAGAAAACAAGAGATAATGGCTAGTGTCCAATCGGCCAAACGCTAATCAGCGTGCATCGTGGGAAAAGCACAGGATGAGGGGCGAGAAACAGCCCATTGTCTGCAGGAGATTAAAGTCCCGAAAAGACTGCATTGTCTGATGAGGGGATAAATCTTCCTGCTGTCACTCAAACCTGAATTAAATTCTCCTTCGCTTCTCAAAGAGGCTTATCTGTGCTCAATAGCTTGTTGCGCTACAAGCGCAAAGGAATGTATTTGGTGAACTTGTGCTGCTGACACCTTATGAAGAAAAAATAAATAAGGAGCAATGAGCAAAGAGCAAATCAGAGTTTTGTGGTGCTTAGAGAATTGAAAGGCGATGTGCATTTGGACAGGCCGGGATCACGGTAGCTTTGGGAGGGGGTGTAATGCTAGGGGGGTTGATTGACTGTCTCTGAGCCTTTGAGAGCATACGATATTCTTTTGTTCCTCCGTTTCCCCAACCTCTCCAATGCCAAATGACATTTGGAAGCATGTCACACACCGGAAAACAGATCCGGTTCTGGCACTGCTGGCACGCAACGCGATGGCATCATATGAAAAGCCCACTGCCGCATCACTATATCTGTCCCCCAGCGAACGCCCTCGCCAATTCTACTCCTTCTCACCAACCCTTTATCTGCTGTCCAGCGGGTTGTCCTGCCAAAAACTGATCTCTCACACCAGGGTCCTGGAAGAATCTTCATGTTCAGCGTGCATTTAAAACAGACCTGTAAGAGCCGCAAAACAGAGAGTAAGAAAAAGATATAAAGGAAGTTAAAGAGAACAGAGAAAAAGAACTTCAGTAAACACCATCCCCTACCTAAAGTATAAGTGGGTGTTCCGTTTTTTTATTTCAAACCTTTTCTATGTACTCTATGTAGAGGGAGAACAACTCTATTTTTTACCCCCTGCTGTCTTCCCTCTAAACAGGATTTTCCACTTGCCGTTTTTGCAACTCGCTCTTGTTGTTTATGCCCTCTTTTAATTCCCTTCTTTCACAGTCCAGGGGCACCTCTTTCTCTATCTCTGGTCCGTCTGGACTTCTTAACAAGCAGGCTTACACCTGCTTACAGGATTAAATTAATTAGCACGAAACAGAGATCGTGGGGGAGAGTCGATCCTTGGGTGTGGGCTTCGTTGTTTTGTGTCTGGCGGGAGTTAGACCAGCAGGATATAAAAGCAGCAGCCTGATTTGTTTGAGTGGTTGGACCAGAGGGTAAAAGAATATGTCAAGGTGACATTTGACTGGCTTTTATTCACTGATGACCCAGGCTTTACAAGAAAGTTATGGTAACACATTTGCTATTCATGAGCTACTCTTTAAAACAAGATAATGTCTTGATGTTATACTGTAGATTATATTTTATTAGTTATATTTTAGGTCTCCCAAAGAAGATACTTTTGATTAAATTAAACTTATAGTAAGGACTGGGTGGAAACAGTGGGGTTGGAAACATAACAATTATTCACTGGTATAAAATGAAACTATATGAAAAAGCCAAACATGATTAATTTCTTATATTTTATTGTTATATTTAAGAGCAATTGAGAGTGGTTTTACAGCTAGAACAAAGAGTAATGGACTTAATCGATCTCCCTGCTTAGTCCCTCTATGAATCAGAAAATAATAAGATGAAATGTTGTTGCCATATATTGAAACAGTTGAATAACATATATTGTACATCTGACCAGTTTAACAAACTACAAAGTGTATGAAAGAGAGATTCTTCCACTTTACCCTATCAAAATCGTAACATCCACCACTTTGATTATATACTGGTAACACAAATCCTTGGAATGTGAAATTAGAACTAATTCTCCTACAAACTGACTAACATTACATTTTTTTCTTGTGATGTTGTGAATGAACTGGAGAGTGGCAGAGTAGCACAGACTGAACATGATTTTGGCAAGTGACCCTTCTGCTTGGTTTTGGAAAAAGCAGCATGTTGCTTTTACATCTGGGCTTAAGTCTTGGAAAATGTGAATTCCTCACTCATTGTAGGTTAGGGGCCTATATTTCGCGCAAGGCACATGATCGTTGGTTTTGAAATGTTTTACCATGAATTTGTTGTGGTCTATTACTACTTCTGATGGATTAGATGTGCACAAATAAGATTTAAGAAAAAAGACATAGGGAACTATCAAAACTATTCTTTGAAAAATGAATTGCTACTTACACAAAGATGGTCTTGTTAAATGGCACACATGAATTAAAACATCCAAATAATGAAAAAGCTCTGTGGGTGGGATTACTATGTTTAGTTAGTTGCACCAAATGACATCTGATAGCAACACCTCTATAAGGTGAAAGGCTTAATCCAATTTTGTTAGGTTATTTCTTATTTGGTGAGCTGACTTGTATTTAGAAGGATTATTTTTAAGTCAAGACAGGTAACCCCAGCTTCATGAGAGGAAATTCTTCTGTGAGGTATTGAAGCCCCTTTGGCAAGTGTCTGCTCTCGTCTGTCTCTCTTTCAGGATGTCAGAGGAGCAGCGGAGTAACACAGGACAGAATACCCAAATCCATCTCACTAAATGCTTACAGATGTGTGAACTATGTCCTCAACACTCTTTTGGTTGACCACAATGACAGGGAGAAGAAAAAAAAACATTTCGGCTCAGCTTGCCATATCATTTATGCTGGTCATAATTAGGTTATATGATGAATGTTTTCTACAATATTGAACCAGTTCCGTTCCTTATTTTCTTTGTTGTCCTTTAGATTTGGTCCTTTAGACAATTAGGGTCATGGCCTCAGTTTCTCACATGATTTTAGGGTCTTTTGACTCTTAAGAGAGCTGATCCCTTAAAGCCCTTATAGAGCCCCTATAAAGAGAGTGCTACTTGGATGTCACACATATAAGAGAAGAAGAAAAGGACATTAAAACAGAATCACCTAACCTGCCATTCCAACAAGAGTATTACTGAATGTGTTTGTATTGATCAACCTCAGAGAATTGTGGGTTTGTTATAGGTATGGTGGGCTCTGTTAAGTGGCTGGTGCACTGTGGTGCAATCCCTTCCTTATGACAGTGATTACAGCCACCAGACAATGAATAGTCTGAGCCCAAGAATCCAGCTCTAACCTTCTAGCACTGAGAACAATCTCAGTGAAGCTTAGCACATTCTTAACCTGCCCTGAAAACATGCTAAGCATATCAAGACTTAACAAAATGCAAGCTGGCTTTGGATTTTTCAAAGATGTATTGAGTATGGAACAATATGCTTTGTGGCATGCATTTTCTGTCAATCAACATTACAACCAAGGTTGTGTGAATGTTAGCAGCTGGCCAGTGTCACTTTGGCCTTCAATAACATTACATCTGTCAACAGTTCTGGTGACACACTTGCACACACATACACACAAATGCAGAATCTTTACTATAGTCTACTCATAAAACCTAGTTCTCACAGAAACCTGTTGACCTTTTTAGATCCAAAACAAAACATGATTTGACATGATGACCATTATAAAAAATAAAATAGTGAGTGAATGTCTTCATTTCATAATATTTGTGTGTAGACACTAGACATTTTTTACTCTCACAAGTAAAACATATACAGTGATATGATGTAAAATAACTGATGTAATGCACTGTAAATCAAGTATAACATGTAACTCATGTCAAGCCTAGTCACATTTAAAAATGAATAGAGAAGGATGTAAAAAGTGAGAGAATTTAAAAAAACAGGGCTACAGCGACACTGATCCTGTCCGGTATTTATATTATTGTTAGCTTGTGTAATGGCTGTCTGTCCGTCACCCCCTCGGTCAGACTCCTAATCTGTTCTTTCATGTGCTCTGAAAAGATTCCAGCGACACGCCGATTCTCCACTCACCCTCCCTTGTCGAATGCAATCACCGGACAACCCCGCAATAATTCACTTCCTTTGAAAAACAAAATAAAGCTGCTCGCCTTGTTGTGGTTAGTCCCAGCAAGATAAATCATGCACTCCAAATTAACTTCCATTCAAAGTGCCGAAAAAGAATAGGCAGCCATGGATGAACGGGTGAACAGAGATCACAATGATTCGACTTGATAAATGTCAACGCGGATAATTTAGGGTATCTGATTAAGATCTTATCGGTCCAGGAAGTTAATAGAAAAGAGTTAATCAAAAAAAATCATGTGGGTTTGCCGGTGTATCCGCAGGAGAGATCCTGCTTAAATTGGCTTCACTTGGGTCCACTCAGTTCTTGCCCTCACAAAGAGGTTGACAAAGGTGAGTTCTCCCACTAGTTTCTAACACGTTTAGAAACTGAGCAGGTGATCTTTTATTGCTTCATTCATGACAAGACCCTTTGAAAGACAGTACAACAGACAAAACATATTCCACATAACATGCACTCTAAGAAGAAAAGTTTAAAAAATGAACCTTTTGAGGTTCCTGGAGATTGCAACTGTGGGGGAACCTTAAAGGTTCATTTCTGAACCTTTTTCAAATGGTTCCATTTGGAACCCTCTCTTAAAGGTGCATTAAAGAACCAGCAGAGTTCTTTTTGGAACCCCTTTGTATTCACCATTTCAGTAGTATTATTATTGTTACTATTGTTATTATTATTATTATTATATTACACATTATACTATAACAACATTTCATAACACATGACACAACACCATGATTCTCTATTAAATATTTATTGCGTACAAATGCACAAATTTCAGACAAAACACAAAATGACAATACATTTTATTTAACATCTGATTGTGATATGTATAACATTAACAAAGTAAAATAATTATGAAATAAAGCAAGCCCACCTCACTGCATCCATTTATTTAAACAAACAAAAATGCCCATTTTAATCTGTAATATGTGATCATATTTGATCATGATTACTCGCCATCATATTCCAAACCCTCCTGACTGTCTTTCCTTAGCAGCGCACAAGAGAAAAAATGTTGCTTTTTGACTAGTGTTTTTGTATGTAAGTGAACGGTGAATTTGTCAGTCAGTAACATTCTTCCTAACATCAGCCATAAACAAAGAGAAAGTCAATTAACTGATGTATGCAGTGCAGAGCTGTGTAAATCCCAGTTGTATGATCCTTCAGTACTGCAGGGTGACAGTTTCAGGACCACAGTCTGTTTTTTGAAAAAGTGCAATAGTAAGTAATACAAATACAACACTAAGAAATTACCTTTTGCCCATCAGCTGCCACATTGCACTGATGTAGGCTTCACTGACCTGAGAGAAAGAAAAACAGACAAATTAATAAACTAACAATTAACTTTAACATCTTCAACTCTGTAATTTTAGATGTAGAGCTTAATGATATCTCACACAGTAGATCACAGTAGAGGGATATGTATCATCAGTAAACATCAAGATGCCACTGGCTGAGGTAATGATAACGATCATTCATTCATGTTCATATTGCTGTTATTGTGTAGTAATTAGAAACTATAATAAATACATCCCCTTAAAACTGACCAAAAATACTGAATAGAGAGAGAGGCAAGAAACCTGAATATAAATATGTTATTTACCTGTGATGGTAATCCAGATCATTGATGAAAACTTGTTCAGCGTCTTGCAAATTCTACAGCACAGCCAAACCGGTGTATGATGGCCTACTAAATACAAAATGATCATTTAAATATACCTTTATACTAATTGTCATGGCTCTGCTTCCTTAGTCATGTTTTTCTTGGTCCTGTAGCAGAGCCATGACAAAGTCTTTGGTTATGTGTGGAGAGAAACATATTATTGTCTTTTTGACAATAATATACATTCTCTCCAGTGTCTCGTCTCTGTTCCCCTCCTCTAGTTTCCTTGTTATCCTTCCCTGAGTGTTTAATTAACCACACCTGCCCCATGTCGTTATCCCTCGTTTGTGTTTCCCTATATATACCCTCTTGTTTCTTTGTCCTGTGCTCGTGTATTATGTTGTGTCTACGTTGCGGTGTTCTGGATTGTGGTGTGGTCCTGTTCGTGCGCTTACCCGTGTTCCTGTTCGTGCGCTTACCCGTGTTCCTGTTCCTGCGCTTACCCGTGTTCCTGTTCCTTGCCTGTTCGTGTTTTGTGAGTTTTGTGCCTTGTATTATTTAAGACGTTTGGTCGTGTCCTTGAGTTTAGTTTATTTGTCTTGTTTTTGTTTTACCCCCTCGTGGGAAGTCTTTTGTTTTATTTATATTTCTTAGTTCTGTTTTCCCCCATTGTGGGTGTTTCTGTTCTGTTTTGTATTAAATAAATATATTTGTTAACCCCTTCACTGCCTGCCTGCGCTTGGGTTCTTCTGCCAGTCCGTGACAAGAATACAAGAGAGCCTATGAACCCAGCAGGCAGCACCTCGGCCTCTACCAGGCGGGAGTTGGCCGATTGGTGGCAGTCAACCACTGCCAGGATCCAGAGGGGCGAAGGCCCGTTTCCTCCGCAGGGCGACCGGGCCCTCGCCGAATATGCCCAGGCATCGGCAAGGAGGAGAGGCTTTCTCCCCGAGGCTGTTATGAAAGCCTTCTTCCTTGCGGGCCTGGTCAACCCTCCATCTCTGGAGGACCGAGAGAGAATGGTCAGGGGGTCATTCAAAGACATGGTTAATGGCCTCTCCTCCAGCGACCACCCAGGCTCCTCAAGCTCCCGCCTACCTCCTATTGCGGAGGATTGTGTAGTGGCGGTCGCCACCCTGGGGAACACCACACCTTCCGCTTCAGCCCCTGCAGTCTCGTCTCCACCAGTCACCCTCCGTGGCAAGCGAGGAAGGAGGGCATCCGGGGAGGTGTCTACAGACTCCTCCGGTGCGGAGCTAGCCACGCCCTCCAAAGCTGCCTCGCAGCCGACCACAGGCCCTGCGGTTCGGTTGAAGAAGAAGAGGCAGCGGAGGGGGGTGCGGATTTCAACCCAGTCAGTGCAGCCGGTGTCCAGTCCGGTGCAGCCGGTGTCCAGTCCGGTGCAGCCGGTGTCCAGTCCGGTGCAGCCGATGCCCAGTCCGGTGTCCAGTGTCGTGTCCAGTCCGGTGCAGCCGGCGATCAAGCCGGCATCCAGTCCGGTGCAGCCGGCGTCCAGTCTTGTGTCCAGTCTTGTGTCCAGTCTTGTGTCCAGTCCTGTGTCCAGTCCTGTGTCCAGTCTTGTGTCCAGTCCTGTGTCCAGTCTTGTGTCCAGCCCTGTGTCCAGTCATGTGTCCAGCCCTGTGTCCAGTCCGGTGCAGCCGGTATCCAGTCCGGTGCAGCCGGTATCCAGTCCGGTGCAGCCGGTATCCAGTCCGGTGATCCAGCCGGCGTCCAGTCCGGTGATCCAGCCGGCGTCCAGTCCGGTGATCCAGCCGGCGTCAAGCCCTGTCCAGCCGGCCTTCCAGCCGGCGTCAAGCCCTGTCCAGCCGGCCTTCCAGCCGGCGTCAAGCCCTGTCCAGCCGGCCTTCCAGCCGGCGTCAAGCCCTGTCCAGCCGGCCTTCCAGCCGGCGTCAAGCCCTGTCCAGCCGGCCTTCCAGCCGGCGTCAAGCCCTGTCCAGCCGGCCTTCCAGCCGGCGTCAAGCCCTGTCCAGCCGGCCTTCCAGCCGGCGTCAAGCCCTGTCCAGCCGGCCTTCCAGCCGGCGTCAAGCCCTTCCAGCCGGCCTTCCAGCCGGCTCGCCTTCCAGCCGGTCCCTGGGAGACTCCCAGGGCAAAGACTGTTCCCCCAGGACTACTCCTAAGTCCCCCAGGACTCCGCGCCCTCGAGCGCAGCCGGGAACTGGGACTATTCCCCCCAACCCTTTTTTTTACCCCCCTGAACTCTTGTTTTGCCCCACCCCCCTCCCATGTTTGTTGTTCTTGTTGTCCCACCCAAGTCCCTTTGTTATTTTGTCTTGTCTCCCACTTATTCTGTTCTCCATGTTTTGTCTGGTCTTGCTTTGTCTCAGTCTTCCTTGTCCTGTCCGTCTACCCCTTGGTGAGCACCTGGAGGTGCTCATTAAAGGGGGGGCTTCTGTCATGGCTCTGCTTCCTTAGTCATGTTTTTCTTGGTCCTGTAGCAGAGCCATGACAAAGTCTTTGGTTATGTGTGGAGAGAAACATATTATTGTCTTTTTGAAAATAATATACATTCTCTCCAGTGTCTCGTCTCTGTTCCCCTCCTCTCGTTTCCTTGTTATCCTTCCCTGAGTGTTTAATTAACCACACCTGCCCCATGTCGTTATCCCTCGTTTGTGTTTCCCTATATATATACCCTCTTGTTTCTTTGTCCTGTGCTCGTGTATTACGCTGTGTCTACGTTGCGTTGTTCTGGATTGTGTTGTGTTCCTGTTCGTGCGCTTACCCGTGTTCCTGTTCCTTGCCTGTTCGTGTTTTGTGAGTTTTGTGCCTTGTATTATTTAAGACGTTTGGTCGTGTCCTTGAGTTTAGTTTATTTGTCTTGTTTTTGTTTTTCCCCCTCGTGGGAAGTCTTTTGTTTTATTTATATTTCTTAGTTCTGTTTTCCCCCATTGTGGGTGTTTCTGTTCTGTTTTGTATTAAATAAATATATTTGTTAACCCCTTCACTGCCTGCCTGCGCTTGGGTTCTTCTGCCAGTCCGTGACACTAATACAGAATAGCAAACCACATTACTCAGATCTCTACATAAATTCACCACCGTAGACATAATGTTTACATACAGTGGGCTATAAAAGTGCAGAGCAGGAGAAGGCACAAATGCATAACATGGGTGGACACAGCTCTGGAAACGGAACACCACAGGTCAGTGAAACTCATTTGTGTTATGTTGTGTCCTCTGCAGTACTCCTTAAGGCCACAAGGCTTTCTCAATAAAATGTATTATTCACAGATTATGCATTTATCAATTTGGATCAAACATTACCTGTAGCATGTTCCTTGTGGTTAGGCATAAATGGAGATCAAGGATTATCCCTTCATTAAAATTATGTAGGATTTTGACTCTTTGTACAGGTTGTGGGTTCCACATTAATGGCAACATGACAGTAGAGAGACACATCTGGAAAACCACAAATTCAACAAAGCATATTGAATGATTAAAAGCTATAGGCCTACAGTAATATACCACAGTAAACTTGAAGAACAAGATCAAGAAATCATTGGTTTCAGTTAAATATTCAGTCTTGTCATGTAAATAATCAAGATTAAACAAATGTTCACACTTAAAGGGATACAGTACTTCACCCAAAAATGAAAATTCTCTCATCAATTACTCACCCTCTGATTGTTCCAAACCTGTATACATTTCTTTGTTCTGCTGGAAGATATTTGGAAGAATGTCAGATCTCATCCCCTACTGACTCCCATAGTATTTATTTCCCTACTATGGCAGTAAATGGGGGATGAGATCTGACATTCTTCCAAATATCTTCCTGTGTGTTCAACAAAACAAAGAAATGTATACATGTTTGGAACAATCCGAGGGTGAGTAAATGATGACAGAATTTACATTCTTTTGGGTTAAGTATCCTTTAAGACAGACTACTGCTGACTTAATGCAGCTGAAGGACACAGAATGTATTAACATAATTAATATGCTAAGAAGTTTAGTTCTATACTTGATAGAATAAATTATAATAGTCACTAAATCAGCACATGTTTACCTAAATAAACAGACTGTTTATTTCTGCTTGTTGTGCCTTGCAGACTACAGTTACCAACTTTGGCTGTTCAATAAGAAAGCACAATTTTTTTAACGTTAAACACATAAATCTTCATTTACATTCAGTACTTACGCTCTGATTGTTGTCCAAATTTGGTTGCTAGAAATGCGGTTCATCCATTTTGCAGGTGCGTTATTGTCTCCTGCGTCTTAGCATCTTTCCCCCTGTCAGTGATATATGTTTATCTTTTTCTCTACTTAAAAGAAAGTGAAGGGGTGAAATAATTAACAAAAATGTTGCCTTTGTAGCACTATACATCTCTCTTCATAACTTTTTCACTGTCCTAAATAATAAAAAAGGTCACTTTGAAATTAACTAATAGAGCTTCAGTCTGTATTTTAATGTACAGTTACCACGTCTTAACTTTAATGTTACATTTCATTTGTTTTATTTTCTAATTTTGTTAAGTCTTACCTCAGATATTCGAGCATTTCATCTCAGTTCCTGCGCTGGCGCAGCAGAGTTTGTAACGGTTTTGAGCTGTGCCACGGGCGCGAGAGACATTTGAACGCAAGACTTCGTTCAAGGCGAAGTGAAATATCCCACTTCCGACCTCGCAGCGTTCCAGTCAAATACTTTACAGTTTCTTAACGTTTCGCATAAGTTAGCTCCGCGCTAATGTCACTGCAAGCATTTTGGACCATGTAACGCGTCTCTATGCGCTCGTGCTTGATTGATCTGCCCTGAGTTCATAGGTCGTATGTCCGACTATGAGCGCAGTTTCCGATGTTATTTCCAAGTGGTATATGGGAAACTCATTCAGAGTTTGCTTGAACGTAGCACTGGCTCTTGAACTCATAAGTCTGTCATTTTTGATGTTTGAAATAAATTAAAACGATTGGAGATGTTTTTCTGTGTTTTTCATGGGGAAATTACGTTTATTGTTTGAGATGGTGGTGTCCTACTCTCAAATTGTTTGTGTATTTCATTTTTTTTATATATTAATCTTTAAATATGACTAATGTAATTGTAAACTAAATAAATTAATAATAATAATAATAACATTAACAACTAAACAGCAGAAAATCTAGTCCATCTCAGAAAAGGGTAAAAAAGGAACCTTGTTAACAGGCCAGGTTTTAATTTGAACCCTTTTGCCACAATAGAGGTTCTAAAAAGAACTTCTAACAGTATACCACATAACAAAGGGTTACTTGTAGAAATTATAAGTTCAACTTTGAACCTTTTTGATTATTAGAAGTTCATATTTGAACTTTAAAGTTCTTTTTTTAACTCTAAAGGTTCAATATCTTCTAAGAGTGTGGATTGTGAAAATGACATGTAATCTAAGAGCAGTACACCATTAAAGATTGTTGTTAAAGACATTAAGCCTTATTTTTGCACCAAATAGGTGTGACGTCAGCCTATTTTGTCTTTCAGTCGTTCAGTTTATAAATACTGCAGCAACTTAAAGATGACTTTGAACTTTTTTGTTGGTTAAAATATATATATATATATATAAATTGTCGTAATATTGTTCCTCTGGGCACAGAAGCCTCAATTGACGCAGCATACTATTTATATATAATATGCTTAGTATATAAATTATAATGTAGTTATAGTATAGTTTATATATATATATATATATATATATACTGTATATATATCTGATCAGATGTGTTGGGGGAAAGTCACATGTACCTGTGGTTGGGAAAAGCGGACAGATAAGCAAAAGGTGCATCTCACTTTATCAACTCAAGGACGAACATTATCCACTCAAAGCAAAATGCTTTCCTCAAAAAAACTCTCACATAAGGTTGACCTTTGCTTTTGGTAAACAAAGAGCTTAGACGTTCTTTGTGCAACAGTAATTAGTTAAGGCTTAATGATGGATCTTTCATTCTAAGAAATGTAGATTTACGCCATACATGGTGACATGCTGACTCCTGTCATAATGACATTCTCAGTCTTAGTGTGGGGAGAGATGTAGAAATGATCTTTTGTCATGTTGCTGCCAATTTGGTTGTGGCAGGCACAGTTAGAGCAAATAACTACTAAACAAACAGAAGAAGACAGTGCTGTGTGATAAATGATGAGACCTGTTTAAACAAAAACAGTTCAAAACATCATCTCTTCTTCACAAAGAAGATATGAGAACAACCTGGTGGAATCTTTTGTTACTGGATAAAGTTTATGAGTCATCCCCAAGACATTTATAAAGCTTTACTACATGATCCCTAAAAATTTATGGAAGAACTC
This sequence comes from Triplophysa rosa, assembly GCF_024868665.1. Lineage (NCBI taxonomy): Eukaryota > Metazoa > Chordata > Actinopteri > Cypriniformes > Nemacheilidae > Triplophysa > Triplophysa rosa. The sequence goes on along the minus strand of NC_079906.1, from coordinate 2,529,412 downwards.
AAACAATGTCAGTAAAAGTGGCCTGCCAGTGCAAGGCGCTTGAGTCCACATTTTAACTATTTCAGCTGCAACAGTAAAAACTGAATTAGAGAAGGGTGACACAAACATTTATGCATTTGGCAGACACTTTTATCCAAAGGGACATACATTGCATTGTATTATACATTTGTTTCTGACTATGTGCAATCCCCTGGGATAGAACCCATGACCTTGGCATTGCTAGTGCCATGCTCTAACCACTGAGCCTGTTATGAAAGCTGTCCTCTGACATCTGACTGAAAGCTGTCCACAAACCTTATCCTCTTGTTCTGTAATGTCTGTGAGGGACTAAACTTTCATATCAGTTTCAAGATATTTACCGTGTCTACGCAGCAAGCAATGTTGCACGCTTACAGATTTGAAAAGAGTTTTGTTGCATTGTTTGATTTTCCTGTGAACACAAAAGATAATTCACATGTTATTAATAGCAATTTACATTTGGTAGATGCTAGATTTACTAGTTCACATGTTCTCCAAATAGATCCGGTGATCTTGAGTTGCAAGCTATTGCAAGCTTATGTAGGCAACCAAAGGGTACATAATGGTTCACATTTGTTTTATATGACTAGTAGCAAATAATATAATAGGCTCCTTCTCCTTAAATGGTATTACTTATCAAAAAAGTTATTTTGGTGGTGGCGGATGAACATATGAAATATTTGTGGACCAGAATACTTAAAACTGTATAGCAATGCCTTGGCAAATGCACAAAATAACCTAGTATGTTGGCAGCAACTTTTGCAATGGCAACAAAACAATGTAGGTAATTTTAGAGCTTTTAACACATGCAAAGGGAACCATGAAAAATAATTTGTGTGCATTGACAAGTGTATGGTACTTTTTTACTTGGCCCAATAAATAATTGCCCTTGGCCTCCCTTGTGTGTAATTTGTGTGTGTGTGTGTGCGTGCGCGTGCGTGTGTGTGTGCGTGCGTGTGTGTGCGTGTGTGCGCGTGTGCGCTTGTGTGTGTGTGTGTGTGTGTGTGTGCGTGTGTGTGCGCGTGTGTGCGCGTGTGTGCGCGTGTGTGTGTGTGTGCGTGCGTGTGTGTGTGTGTGTGTGTGCGTGCGTGCGTGCGTGCGTGCGTGTGTGTGTGTGTGTGTGTGTGTGTGTGTTGTGTGAGCATTGACAGGGTTTGGACACAGAGTGTTTGACAGAAGTAAATTAATTGGGCCCCCTTAGATCATTTGTCTTTATTGTGAAGGCTAATTGGAATAGAAGCAGTTGTTAATGGAGAACACACAATGACTGAGGACTAACTCTCCAATGCCTGTAATGGAACTCTCAGAGTGAACTTAACCATACTTTAATTAGATTTTATTCTGAAATTAAACCACACATTTCTCCTACTTGCCCTTTAAAGTATGCTAAATAAACTTGAAAATAAAATGTGTGTGTGTGGGGGGGGGTACAAGTGAGTTTGCGTTAAAGGGCTTTATATGTGTAAGACGCCCCTACTCTTAGACACACAGAGGCACATTGTCTGTATAAAAAACATGTGAAATATGTAAAGACAATATGATATTGACCCTATAACTTAATTCTTATTACTTGTCATAATGGAGCGTTGAAAACAATGTCTCTGTATCTTGGAGCGACTTTTTATGCGGTGTCCCCTTCAGGAAGTGCCATTCAAAGGAACAAAAACTCTGTTTGGAATTCATCTAAGGTGTAATTATATGTGACACATTACTGTATTACTGCACCTGTTTCAATGGCTTCTGCTTTAGATCACTTTTCAGGTTAGTTGTATTGCTGTATTGTTACCTCCGTATTTAAAAAGTGCAGCGTCTCATTCACACACTCCTTTGTTTTCATATCGGCTTTGACACCAAGTTGATTACTATTCCGAACTGGATTTATTTGTCAGTAAAACACAATATAACTCCTGGTGTAACGTCTTCACTTGCCGCTGTCAGTCTTGTGTGTGCGTCTGTGCGCATGCGAGCCCCGCTTTTGACACACAGACACAGGCCAGTGCTAAAAGTGCTAATAGGATAAAATGTTAATGTCATTTGTTTTATGTAACACAATTAACAAAATTGTGATATATAGCAACACCAACAACTACATATTGATTGATTGAGGCATGTATGTATGAGTAACTATTGTTGACTCCTATATTTAACATTTTAAATTTATTGGAAGCAGGCTAAATGAACCTTTATGTTTCTGAAGAACTCATCCACCTGCCTTGTTAGTGCTCAGAAGTTTGGTTCTTTCAATTTGATGTCAGCAACTTTCAATGGCCAACACATTTTACCAATTATACCATAAGGGGATAAGAGTGGAAGGAACTGGCTTTTTATGTGGTTAGAATAGCTGTATTTGTGTGTGGTCTGTGTACCACCTCACCTCAGTGCAGAAGCTCAGCTGAGGCATTCAGGTGTGTGTGCACTGTAAACCCAAAGAAAACCGGTGATACAATATGCCTTTGTCTATTTTTGGGTCCTGTGAGGTGCCACAGCAGATCATACTAAAAAGTACTAATGAGATGTACTGTTAGTCAGCTGCAAATATGACTTGACCCCAAAAAAATTCTAACAAAAGATTTCTCAGTGGTTTACAGTAGTATCAGATGTACTTAAAAACAAACTAAAAGTTTACCAAAGTTTGACTCCAAGAAAGGCCCCATTTTGAAAATGGTGGCCGCCAGGTCCTTAAAATGACCATTACTCCTTTGTATTCCCCCTAGACCAGGAATACTGGTGCCTGATACATGTTTTGGCCATGTAATATTATCATTGGCATATTTGCATGATAGATAAGTGATTACAAGTACAACTATATATTAAAGCAATTGGTTACAAGCATATTTATGCGAAAAATAAGTACAATTTCCCTTAAGTAATTGCATATTTCTACTTTCTCATATCGTTTTGCCTAGTGTTGGTGATTTCTGTGGTTCATAACCATTCTTTTGATTCCAATAAAGAATAAATTCATTAGAACTGTGTGGTACTGTCAAATTTGTCAAAACAGGGCTGCCACGTGAAGGCTCAGTTCCGCTAACCTCTTTTATTTTTTGTTTTATTTTTTCATATATTTTTTTAAATGCTTTTTTTTGCCTTTTGTTTTTTATATATTTTTAATACTATTCTTATTTATACATAACTTTTTCTATTTTCTTCAGTTGTTTCCTCTTATTCTGGTTTATTTTTTATACTTTTTTGAACTGTGACCTTCACTAGATTTACCATTAGTCGTCACACTCTTCCTCCCATAGAGGTTGATTATAGTGATTCTCACAATTCCCAACTTGACATGGTCCACAAGCAGGCATGCATGGTAGTCCATATGCCCTGCAACTGCACAATTGTGTTCGGCAGGCAGTTGTGCATCTGTCCACCAGCAAATGGTGCCTAATGATGCCTTCAGTGTGCCTATTGCACCAAGTAGGTTCATAAAAGTATGAAAACCTCCAAGCATTAAGACTATGCTTTTAAGGGGACTACCATGCAATAACTTTTACATTGAATGTCAAGTCTGTGTTTAAGCAAAAAATGTGTCCAAAACACGTACTGAGTAGGAGTTACATGACATAGGCTAAATCGTTTATATCTCTGGTTCACCCAAAACAAAGATAAAACCTTACAGTAATCTCACAAAATCATGTATTCCATAAGTTTGTAATCATGTCAGTGCAATTTAGACAAGTCCAATGGATTCATAGACCCAGACAACATAGGGTTAGACACCAAGATTACTTGGCTAGGTCAAATAATGAAGGAGTTAGGATATTTTAAAGAGTAAGTAGCATGAGATCATGAAAATGACATTTCATGCAGTGTGTTATGTTGCCGTGTTTGAAAGTAAAGTAAGCTGTCTGCCAAATTGTAAATCCGAAGGTGAATAAATAACAAAGTTATTGGCTTGTAAAAATGGGAGTCGACTCTGAATCATGCAAACAAGTCATGAGCTAGTCCGAGTCTCTAACCGCCGCGTATCTACGTCACTACACATAGTCCCCGCCTACGTTTTGCTGGGACTGCCGTGAAAACTTCACTAGTCTCCTCCCCAAAAACACTGGCGCTCGTTCATGATGCGTGTGTATTATGTCTAGAACCTGTGTTCTACGTTGTGAAACTAAGTCCGTCTTATTTAAACTACCAAAGGAAGAACTTCTGAGGGAACAATGGTTACAATTCATTTTTCAAACGATACCAAAGGAGTATAACCCCAGGGTTTTACTGTGCGCGCGTCATTTCACCGAAGATCGCTTCAATAATCTTGGCGCATTCACTGCAGGATATGTGAAACTTTCTGAAATGCTCTATGTACCATGACAAGTGACAACATGGTACATAGAGCCATGTTAATCACAGTTAAGACGAAATAATATTATTACTAACATATTAACAGTGTTTTAAGTAAAAATAATATTTTATTTCATTGATGAGCAAAAGCACAACATGCATGTTGTCACACTGGAAGTTTTGATGACAAAGTGTTGTCACTTGCCACTGAGAAACATCCTGCTCCAGTCGTGGTGGAGTTTCTTGTGGATTAGCGTCTTCGGATGCTTCTTCGTCAAACTCGGGCTCAAACTGGTAAGGTAAAATCCCCGCCATCTCTATCTACACATATAATATATATGACATCCAACTAGGGTTGTTCCGATAGACGATACTATCGTGTATCGACGATCCTCAGACATTGGCTGTTTGCCAATATATGTTGCAAATCAATATTACAAACGCGCATTGCGCATTTCTTCATGCAAGAGAGCTTGCAATGCACGCGGCTTGGGCTTTTCCTCGCACCATAGAGAGTTTATAATGTGCGGGCTTTGAGTTTTCAGTGCACGAGAGCGCTTGTGATGCGCGCGGTTCGGGCTTTTCCTCGCGCCAGAGAGTTGTGATGCGCGCGGCTCGGGGTTTTCCTCTCAGGAATTGCCATGAGCGTGAGTTTTGGGTCCATTTAAATTCCATAGTTTTGGGTCCATTTAAATTCCATACGTGAGGGTTTAAATTAAAACCACCGCACGAGTTGTTCCCGTTTGGCAATCAAGTAATAACAGCGCACGCATAGTACGGAGCGATTTTAGTCTCATTAATTATTCACGCGTAAAACAAGATACACACATGCGTAAACAGTTTCACATGAACAAAACCTAATTTACGTGCACAAAGTATACATATACATTTACAAAAAGCAATTCACGTGCGTAAAACAAAACTATTTTCTCATAAAGTACGTTTCGCAAACATACGACTGTGCACAAATATTTCGAAAGTTTAAAATGTACATGTTTATCGTGTTATGTGAATGTGCAAATCGTCACTCACGTGTGAATCGCCTTGGATGTGTGTGTGTGTTTTTTGAGACTCTCCTGGCAGCGCAACCCCTCCCACGTGGGTTGTCGTACTCTTTAGCCAATCAGATTCAACCTTACCATTCAACCAATCATAATCGTGGAGAGCACAGAACTCAAGGAGCTCTAATGTTAGCACTAAAGGCTCGTTTGTACAGTTTCGCTAATCTACTCTCTGAGCTGTGATGCTGTATTAAAACATAATACAGCCACGCAATAAATCTGTTTTTATTAATTTATTTTGTAGGAGAAAAGTATGAAATAGTGAGTGAACATGACCACTTAAAACCAACACAACCAGCAGTCACTTCCACTGAACTGCTAAAATCCGTCTGGGTAACAAACTGTGCCTGATAGATGAGATATGTTCATGTTTGTATGTCCATACAATGTATGTTTTAATGGAACAAGGACAATAAATAACTAGTTCTTGGAAACATTGTTTTGTATGGGCGCATAGATTTGTAGCTGCGCAAAAGGTGCGCAGAGCCGTTTTCCTTGAGTCCTGTGCTCTCCGCGTTTATGATTGGTTGAATGGTAAGGTTGAATCTGATTGGCTAAAGAGTACGACAACCCACGTGGGAGGGGTTGCGCTGCCAGGAGAGTCTCAAAAAACACACACACACATCCAAGCCGATTCACACGTGAGTGACGATTTGCACATTCACATAACACGATAAACGTGTACATTTTAAACTTTCGAAATATTTGTGCACAGTCGTATGTTTGCGAAACGTACTTTATGAGAAAATAGTTTTGTTTTACGCACGTGAATTGCTTTTTGTAAATGTACATGTATACTTTGTGCACGTAAATTTGGTTTTGTTCATGTGAAACTGTTTACGCATGTGTGTATCTTGTTTTATGCGTGAATAATTAATGAGACTAAAATCGCTCCATACTACACACGCGGGCATCAATGACGCATTTGGATGAATGATATTGACTTATAGCAATAGTTTACTTTCTCTTGTTTAAAAGGTTGCGGTGGTAAGTAACAATGTTGCCAACTGCACTGAATTTAAACTCTGATAGAATGCTAATTGCAGTCACACATGAGCATTTTATAGACACATAAGCTTCTGTTTTGTCCACAAATCCAGTTTGTCATAGATAAATGCGTAATTGCCCCGCCCCTCTATACTAGCGTGTATCGGCGATCCACAGGCTAGCGATAGAAGATCAGATTATATTGAATATCGCCCAACACTACATCCAACCACCTGTAAACCGTAATCCAGTAATGATGGTAGGCGTTCCATTTGCGACACATGATGAACGTGTTTGACCAATCACAACAGACTACACCATCTGACCAATCACATGACACTAGGCTAGCGGATAGGAGGGGACTAGATGGATGAATCGCGGAACGAATCATTTGAGAGTCAGACAAGAAGTATGGTAAGAATAACTGCCTATTATTACGACATAATAGTGTTTTTATACCTTGTATGTACATAAACTTGTTGTTGGACACTCCATAAACCAAAGTAGGACATTAAAAATCATATGCTACTTACTCTTTAAGGGCTTCCTGCCCATCTTGGACGCCATCTTGAAAATTATACATTTCTAGTGGTCAAACTTTGGTAAACTTTTAGTATGTTATTAAGGACACCTAATACTACAAAAAACAGCTGAGAAAACTTTTGTTAGAATTTTTTTAGGGTTAGGTGGTTTTTTTCATATATGCAGCCGCCTAGGTATGAATTCATACTGTAGTTACACTGTAAAACATTTTTTGGCTAAAGGAGAATGGAAATTCTGTCATGAATTACCCACCCTTCAACAGCCGTAAGAACTCAGTTCATATTTGGAACACAAATTAAGATAAAACAAAAGTTAAAATTCCATGCCAGTCTCCAATGCACATCTTAATTTGTGTTTCTGAAGGTCTTGCGGTTGTTCGTTGATGCTAATAACAAAGTTTTTGCACAACAATAGCGGTTCATGGAGCCTCTCAATAGCTCCTGGAAGTTACTAGTAACGCATGTAGCTGCAGCTAAACAGACCAATTAAGGTAAACTTTTAACACATTTAAAGATGTTGTTTAAAAAAGTTGTTAATGTTATTTTAAGAAATAAAGAATTAAAAGAAAAAACAGAACTTCCTGGAACTATGTGAAGGCTCCATGAAGGAAAAATGTAACCTTCCGTTGTCGCAACTTTTTCTCTCAATGGCTCTGCTCTGATGTAAACAGTCTCATGTTGAAAAGAATGGCGGAAGGTGGAGCTCTGCCGACATGAGGTGTTATGTTATGAGTTATGTAACAGCACTTCTCATATTTACAGTACGTGTTTCTGAATACCACATAGAAACAAATAACCAAACTAAAACTCCAAAAATAGCATAGATGATTGCCATTTGAATTTCTCATAGTTGAAGAGTTATAACTAAAGGTCCGCTAGCGCGTTTGCATCTTTAGCTTAATCATCACTATTACATGTGTGCCTTTGCTAAACTCTAGTATGGACTAAAATATGTAAAATATGTATTTATCATATTTAAATAAATACCTGACAATTATCAGTAAGTTTTACTTTCCATTTATTCTTATTGCTGGTTGATATTTGAAAAAGTTGTTATTGACACTATAACACTGATGTGTGCTTAATCTGCTTATCTTTTCAACCTGTTTTTGTAATGCATTTTGTCAGGGTGGGGGTAGAGGATGCCAGAACCCAAGCGCAGGCAGAAGGATGGACACAGGAACATTATTACAAATAAACACAAAACAAAACCCACGAGGGGGAAAACGACAGTAACAGGAGAAATGATAACTAAAACTCAACAGAACATAGGTTAACTGAAAACTGAACCAAAACTAAAACAACACTTGACACGAACTATAAACATACACTTACTAAGACTCGACTAGGCTTGACTTGACCGAATTATCACAGTCCAAGAAATGATGAAACGTCATGCATTCCATACATGCAAAACAAACCAGCACACGACAGCAAACACAAGGGAATTATAAAGGGAACCAAATCAAGAGGGGAACTGGTGTGGGGCATGAAATAATTAACAATCAATAATGAGGAAACGAGAGGGCGGGGACAAAGACGAGACCAGAGAGAGCGCATGCTATGTCAACCAACAATAACATGCCTCTCTCCACACAAAACAAGAGGTTCTGCCATGATCCTGCCACAAGACCAAGAAAGACATGACAAGATGAGGTCATGACAACATTTTTTTACTGTGATAATACCGCCTACGTCATAAAAGCTTAATTAATTACAGCTACATAAAAATGTGTTACCGGCACTTACAAGCCTTATAATGTAAAGACTATAAAAAAATTATAAAAACAAATAGTAAGCAAAGTAAAGTAAGTTGTGAAGTCAATTTAACTGGGCTTAAAACTGCACCATTATATTTTCAGTTTTAGAGCTATGGGTTTTTGAGACTTGAGTGCTGATAGAGTTGTTGCTTTGAAATTATATTTGTCAGTGTTGCCCATTTTTAAATCAATGCTTTAGTTTAATGCAATGTCTAAACAAATTATTGTCCGCACACTATCATCATATTTAAGCATTTAGACTGACATCCACAGGGATAGAGTGTGTGAACACAGTGCCCTTGCAGACCTCTTGACACAGGGTCCAAACACCACACAGACTAGGCCATCAGGCCATCTAAACGGCATTACAGAGGGTCTTGCACTAATGGTTGCCATGTGCAGCTTTACCAGCTTTTCAAGGGGCCACCATACCTTTTCACTATTGTACACTTCCAAAAAATCACAGAATACATTAATGACTTTTAAGTCTGTACAGATTTTCAAGGAACACTTGGGAGATAAACAGGGATTTGTGTTTGTTCAGGCAGCACAGGAAAAGTGCTCTATTGTTTTTTAAATCTCCTTCGATCTCAATTTTCATAACATTATCCATATAATTCACCTCCCCCCTCCTTTTTTCAGGCTGTTAAAAGTTGCAAGGACTGCAGCCAGCCTACTGCACAGACTTGGAGCCCAGTCAGCCTGCACAAACTGCAAATTAGACTTCAACATGAAAGCGATCCAGAGATTTCGTATTTTGTTTGGATAACACTTAATTGCTGATATATTTTGTCCAATTGGCTTGCCTCAGAAATCTCTGATAAACAAGAGATCCATGCTTTTAAAGAGGCTTACACCATTATTTTTGAAATGCCAAGAAACGGTGGATGTAAAATCTAGCTAAACGTTCTGCCAACAGCAAATGTCCATGGTGTTTATTGCTGTAGTTTAATTATTTGTAGTCAGTTACTAAAATCTGTAGGTTAGCGCACTTTTGAATGCACACCAATACACAGATGTCTCTCCCAATTACTTGTTTACTCTTATCTTTCTATTGGACAGCTTAGTGCAACTGAAAGAAAATTTTCCAGAATGCAGCATTTTATTAGAGCATATTATAAATGCAAACAGGGGCAATCTGACGTTAAAAAGGTATAACACAAGGATTTACACAACCAGATACACACCATATGAAGGAATTTCACGGGATGTTTACTGCCAACAGTGTACATTCAGTTACTGCAAGAAGGATTAAATCAATGGAAAGGAATCAGTCTCATGATAGGTGAGCAAAATCTACCTTTCGGCTCTGTAAGGAAACCTTGTTCTGAGTCGAGGAAATCACACTCTGATAAATGCGGACTGTCTTGCCTCTGTTTAAGAAACCCCTTATTTTGTGAAATAATCTAAACCAATAAAGAGAGATTTATGATATAAAATAATTTTTACAATATTTTTTACAATTTACAAAAATGTAAAAATGCATTTGGGTGCAAGGGTGTTCTGGGTGATGTTATTAGTTATACTAATGTTCTGTTTGGTGGGCCAAGTAAAAAACTCAACTCGCAAAAATATAAGTCTTCTCCCTCAAGTTAAAATTATTAGTTTGCCTTTTCATTTTTTTCTCAATAAAGTGCAGAATTTGAGGTATCTTTCATGTTCAAAGCACAAAGGAACACGAGAGACAGTCATTATCTGACAAGGAAATTTCCTTTGTGTGTTATACCCTTCACTTATACTCTTCAGTGAATTCACTTTGAGAGGGAGCAAGAAAACAAAACTTTTCAAAAAAATATTTATATCATGTAGACATTTATTTTTTTAATGCGACACAGTGAAAGTGGTTATTGCATAGGCTTGTTAGAACAACCCAGTCTCACAGCAGTTCGTGGTATAGGCACGAAATTTAGAATTTATTGATTCCTGTTCAAGAAGACACACATTTCCCCTTGTTTCGTGTTAGTCAGCACAACTTTTACAGACTGTGTATACACATTTATATCCTGAAATCAAAGGAAGTTGTCCATACTTAAGGAGGTGGCTAACCAACATCGTACCCCACCCCAAACCCTGAAATCATAGCCGCAAAGGCAAATTTTGCTAAAATGTAAACCTTTTATGAGGTGGCAAAGCAACGATAAAGGGCCACCTCAACCCCGCCCCTAACCCTAATGTCACATGGGCAAAGTCAAATCACATCAAAACTTACAAATGAGATGATAGGAATTCACACGAATGAGACACAAATCAGATTACGTTGATGTATATTTATACATATGAAAGATACCGCAAATTATAATACGTTTGATTAGAATATATTTAAATATGTTAAAAAGGGCTAAGGAGTATGGAAACTATTACAAATAAAATATTCACTTTCTTTAAGTTTTAAAGTATGAATTAAATTAGATTCGCTTAATAGGACTAGGTGTTATATTCCCACTATTTCAGCACAGTTGAATTGCCCAATAGGACATTTCCCATACCTTATGCATGACAGGGGGAGCAGTCAAGAATATGAATAGAGGAAAGGAGGTCTGAGGTTTCACTGGGTTCGTCGGGTAGGCATCCTCTGTGTTTGGGGGATAAATGATTATAGAAATACATAGCATTTATATGATTTTAAAATTCAATAGAAACAAAATAAAAGAGTTTGTGTTAATACATTCTCATGTGGAATTTAGTGTTTATTATTGACACTAATAATATAATATAATCAATTTTACAACTCAGTGTAAATATCAGTGACAATAAAACTTAACAACAGCATTTGCCATGCATTCATTCTTGTTGTGCAGAGACATGCAACGTTTCCTTAACCCCTCCCCATTTTTTGTAGATGTCTCAAATGTCAGAACAGTTATATGCTCAGTCTCATTGCTCTACTGCTGTTTACAAATGCGCTGGGGTGGTGTGTGTAATCTTGTCAATGACAAACACTAAAATTCAGTGAAATTCTGGGAGTTATCTGCGGTCTTGGGCCTTAAGGGTTTGCTCATTTGGAAAACAACAGTAGAATGCAGATTACCCGGCACTTAAACACAATTAGTGAGAGCCAATAGAAGTCAATACCAATAAGGAAAGCCAAGTGTAGCCTATAACTGATCCCTGAACAGTGCGGATTGGTGTGTGCCTGCCCTTTCCTGCGTTTAAATGTACAACAATTAGCTTTTACCACTATTTAGGAACATACAAAAATAAAATATGAATATACGTAAATTAAGTGTAAAATAAATAGGTTATATTATAACCAAACACAGACTGGAAGTTAACTTCGGGCTAGACATGTGCGTCTGATAAAACTCTCTATGTAACAATCTCATTGTGTTATAGCAAGCCTTAAAAACGTTTATAAAAAAGGTTAAATTACCTGAATTTTGAAGCAACTTATTAAACATAAGCCAAAAAAATTCATTCATTTCATTTCATTCATTCATTCATTTCGAAACGCTCTTTGTCTGCATGTTCTTTTTCCAAAGGTTGGTTATCCACACTAAAACATCTGTAAACACGTAAATCAGTTCAGATTTTGTTGTTGATTAAAATAATCAAAAGACATAAAAAATACTTTAAAACACCTTAAAAGAAAATGTTATATTTCATTTTGTTACTAGATGTAATCATCACAGATTTTTGTAATGAACTTAATTAAATTAAATTAAACTGTGTCCAGTCATCTAAAAAAATCCATATTTGACCAGACTCTGAACAGTACTTAACAAGTAAAAACATTAAAAAACAGACACACTGGAAAAAAATAAAGAGTGATAAAAATACAAACAACTATTAACAACTTTAACATAATGGTTTTGTCAGTGGCTGTGTTTTGAGTCTAGAGTTATATGGGGATCTATGGCAATGGCCTTTTGTGGCAATTACCAGTCCTTAATTACAGCTAAATGGAGAGTGGAGAGCTTGATCATGCTTTGAGGCTTTCAAAAGACTCATCTGCTGTTTGGACATTGATCTTTGTTCTGTGTAATTTAGAGCACAGACACTAAGTGTCAATCTCACACTGTTTGTTGTACACTCAACAACCAATTAACCCCTAGTTATCAGGGCTGTTTATCAGCCCCTATCATCTGGTAATTAAGATGCTAAGTGGGGTTAGCAAAACGTCTTTATTTTCGGTTTTGTGGGGGTTAGAGGGAGATGTGGTTGAATGCAACAGTTTTTTGCATTACTAAAGTGGGAGACTGTTTTTTTCTGCTCCAAAGATCCAAAGTAAATGAAACAGAATGTCTAGAAACGTAGGCCTATGTCAGATTCCCAAATCAAAAATAGGTGCACTAATATAACAGCTTGTGATTATTATTGAAGCAGAATGAACGCTGCATTTGGTACGTTATTTAAGCAGCTCATATTGCTTGATTACATTTCCTGGATTATTATAAACTATCTAATTTAAATTATCTTCTCTTTATTGTCATTGTTATTTATTCATTTTTTAACTTAATCTTTTTACAGTTGTTCAATTAACAGTGAGATTTTTTCAAGATGTTAATCTTAAAACATTGGAATTATTCTATTTAGCCAAAACATTTAGTTATAAAATGTGAACTCTTTTATTACTGTTTAGTTTTATAACAGTAGTTGTAAATTACTGTCTCTAAAATGTAATAAGCCTTTTTTACATTTACCTTTGAAATGATTATAGAAACAAAAAGTAAAATATTATTTACATTTAATATTTTTACTAAAGATAATAAGATAAAGTTATTTAGTTTATACTTCATGACGATTCTTTCGCCTTTATATCAATGCCGTTACTTTATAATAATTGTAATACAACGTTATTGCAAAGTAGTAAACTTGTTTAGAATTAAAAATTATTTTACAAGCAAATACTGCTTTAAATAGACTATCTGTAGCTCTAAAACATGACTTTTGGATCATGTATTTCATGAAAACACGTTTAAGAGCACGAGAATATATTTCTAAAGCCTCTGACATTCTCAGAATGCTGCACCATTTCTCCGAAGTGCTCCTATCCCACTGATGTTCTCACCTCCATGTTCACCTTTTCTCCTCCAGCTCTGATGGAAATCAGTCTCTCCACTCAGCGTGAGGCTTAGACGGATGCAGAGGGTCTGGATCAATACCAAAGGTCATTCTGCTAAAAGGCCTTTGGCTCCAGAAGTCTGAAATGTCAGTGGTGAAATATGTGCCCTGACTCGTAACTGGACAGCCAGTGTGTTGTTTAGTTATTTTGTTTCTTTATTTTTCCTTATTAAGGTTGACAGAGCAGTCACCTCAGATTTTTGAAACATGTTTGCTTAATTGTCATTGTAGAAAGATCAAGTTCAGGATCAAAACCATGGATCATGGTGAGACTTGATGTCCTGATGAGAATGATGAAATCCTTACGCTTTCAATGCCCTTGTTCATTGAGTCAGAGTGTGTGTAACTGATTTGTTAAGCGCAGAGCTCATCTATATGTGTGTGTGTGTTTCCAGCGTAAAGCTGGCCAAAAGATGGATGCCTGTTGCGTGTGGCTTTTGATGGAGAGAGACAGCTGGGTGTGTGAAGAAGTGAGGAAAGCGGAGGCGGACCAGGCCGTTGCTATCCCCTATTCACTGACTCTTGTTAAAGGTCCTCACCCGCTGCTTCCAATCAGACGCTCTTTGTAGCTCTCTCTGTGCCAACGCACCGGCTTACAACTTACCATCTCTATGCCACATCTATGTCCGTAGGGAGGAAAAAAGGAGTTGGGGATGAGGGGTGGTGAGTGACAGAGCACTGCGGTTGGATGGAACTTAAGTGCAGTATGTGGGGAACTAATAACCCAAAGGAAAGAAAAATGACAAATAAGGCCTATCTAAGTTGTGTCACCAAGAAAAGGGAAATGTTTACTGGAAAAAAATACTTCTCAGGTCAAAAATACTTCTTTTAAAAATTACAAAATTGATGTAATACAGCATGTGTATTCTTGTGTTTTGTATTCTTTCTATTTAACAGGAGATCTCAGTGTCTGACTTTACTTTTCTTAGCTGACTCTTTGATGGAAAACCTATGGTTGTGTGTGAAAATTCCAGTAGATCAGCAGTTTCTAAAATACTTATCATATTATTGCCTCCATAAGACAATTCAATTTATTGTTTTACTGCTTTGGATAAAGGCGTCTAATAATTGCCTAAATGTAAATTTGACAGTTTTGTTTGAAAAAAAAACAAAAAAGGAAAAAACTTGATTATTGTCTGTTTTGAAATGAATGCAGCAATTACATATCATTTATGTACATAAACAGCTGCAGAAAAAAATAAGAGACCTTTTCAAAATCAGTTTTATTTTAAAAATAATTTTGACCAAATTTCAAATAAAAATATTGTTTCTATTTGAATTTATTTGCCGAAAATGAATACTGGAGAAACAGGTCAACATAACAGAAAAGATGCTCTGTATTTTTTCAGACCTCAAAGAAAATAAGTTCATATTTACTTTTAACGCAACATTAATATTTGTAAATGTATTTAGGAAACGTAAAAAAAAATGTGATAACCATGTCTTGTCATGCTGTCAGTCTTTCACATTGCTGTTGGATGACTTTGTCACTCCTGAGGTCTGATTTTGTTTAATTCAACAGACACTGTACCGGAATTGCCACAGTACATTTAGAAATGGTGATTAAATGAAAATTTGGGATGATCTCTTATTTTTTTCTGCGGCTGTACCTAAACAATTTATATTCTCACTGCTTTGCAGCTTATTTAAGTGTGTATTTTATGTTTTTGCCACAGTTAGAATGACCTAAAAGTTAGTTAAAAGTTAGTTTGTTACATTTAATGGCATGAAGAAGATTGCCATTTAACTTTTCACTTC
The DNA here is from genome assembly GCF_024868665.1 of Triplophysa rosa. Taxonomy (NCBI): domain Eukaryota; kingdom Metazoa; phylum Chordata; class Actinopteri; order Cypriniformes; family Nemacheilidae; genus Triplophysa; species Triplophysa rosa. The sequence goes on along the minus strand of NC_079906.1, from coordinate 2,513,950 downwards.
CTAAACTCTCTCCTGGATTTGTGGGTTTTTGCCAGAGGAGCAATTTAAACCTGCCATATATTTTATTAGACAGACTTGTCAAAATAGACAGCACACTGGGCAAACAGTGGCAGCTCAAAGCACAGGTCTGAAAAGGCCTAAAGTATCAACACAAAGATTGCGGCCCCACTAGGTTCCCAAGTTTGTGCGGTATCACCATCATTTAGTGTCTCATTGACCCTGTCTTTCAAAAGCACGTCCAGGTGTTCAACGCCCCGTCTTCTTTACAGATTGATGGATCTGAGAGGCGGAACACGGCTCAGGTTAACTTCCTGTAATTCAAACTCCAGAGGGAAGGGAAAGAAGAATTAGTATGTTCTTGCACAGAATGCACAGGCCATTCTCAAAAGTGGTGTCTTGTGTCTTGATCCCATTACAAAGGTAAATAAGAAGAGAAAACTGTAATTCAAGTGTTCCCTTCTCAGTTCATGCTGATGTCATGTGCATCACTTCTCCATTCAAACTTTTATTGTATGTAATTATGTGATTAGTCATGCTCTTATAATGTGTGTCGAAGTGCTGGAGTTGGATGGTGCATAATGGTGGTGAAGTACACCAGGGCCATGGGCCATTAGACACATACTCTTAACGGACTTCCTGAACTGTTTGAGCAATGAGCACTCTTCAATTCATGAACATAGTTTTTGCTCTGATGTTGAAGGAACCATTTTCAAAGCCATTGCAATTTAACTGATATGCTGTGACTGCACATCAATTTACAAACACTTGGTGACATATCTAAAATATTAATTCATATTTTTTATTTGGGTTACACTTTATTTTACAGTGCCCGTGTTACAGTGTAATTATACATTTAAGTACTGAGTAATAAAAAGCAACTACATGTACTTACTATAGGGTTAGGGTTAGGATTAGGGTTTGGGTCAGGGTTAGTTACATGTAATTATGCATAATTTATAGTAAATACTATAGTAAATAAATGTAACATGCGTAACAAGGGCACCGTAAAATAAAGTGTTACCTTTATTTGAAGTCACATCCTTATGATTTAAACACAGAGTTATTTTTTTGGAACTTTCTTTGGACGCTCAGTCTGACCTAATTAAATGCTTCTGGATAACAGTCAAGTAATAAGCACATCTAGCATAGGCTTTTACAAAAGCTCAACTATAACTTAAAGAGATTAGTCAACTTTTGCAAGATATTAGCTGTTCAAAAATGAGAAAAATGTCCCTAAGCCACTTGAGCACGAGGGGTCTACAAACAGGGACTCTTTTGTTCCTGCGGAGGGGACGGGCAATGCCGGGCAGGAGCCTGGCTCTAAGTCGCTGTGTGCGGGACCAGAAAACACTGCTGATCCCTGCCTCTGTAAACCCAATCAGCCTCGGGAATTAGACAAGGATTAGACTCTAACCTACCAGCACAGCACTTGAAAAAATATAAGGACTGGGGAAGGGAGTGTTCAGCCCACCCAGGAGGTCAAGGCAGTTGCAGATTAGAGTGAGACAGGCAGGAGATGAGAAAATTGTAAAACAGTGATTAAATATGTCAATAATATTGATAAAAGTAAATAGTAAATCTGGTCACAACTCAGAATTTAAGCATGCCGTTTTTGTATACATTTTCAATTGTATTTTAAATGTGTTTTGTGTGTCACTGCGGAGTCAACAGATGGAATCGTAAATATAAATATCGTTCCACAGAACAGTAAACAGTGTTGTTTACACATCCAAACTACAATAGGTAAAAGAATGGTAACACTTTAGTATAGTAACCAATTCTCACCATTAACTAGTTGATTATTAGCATGCCTACTGTTCGCATATTGGCTGTTTTTTAGTACTTATAAAGCACATATTCTGCATGACCATATTCTTCATCTCTAATCCTACCCAACACCTAAACCAAACAACTAGTTTAAGGCTAAAATACACTACAAGACTTTTGCACAGATTTTGCCCAGATTTTCAGTCTGGACTTGTTGAAGAAAGATTAACAAGAAATAAATTAGGAGTCATTACGACAGACCGCTGTTACATAAAACAACGGAAATATTCCTCCATCAGGTTAGGCGGCTGGTGAATGTGGTAAAGTTTGAATGTAATAATTGATAAAGTCAGAAAGCCTCATGTGATGTTAATCTTTTTCTCCCTGTTTCTCTGTGGTGGGCGACCGAAGACAGATAAAGACAAACAGATGCTTTGGTGTGTAACTAGGCCTGGCCCCTGTCATCAGAGACCCCCTTTTGTGCCTGTGAACTCACAACATGCAAACACAGATATGAGGTAGCCAGACTCTGCAGCCATGTGAAGAGTGTCATATGGAAGAGCTTTAGTCTCTGTATCATCCTATCAAAGGAATGCAGCCTCTGTCTGAATCTCTCACACAGCCACTTCATGTGTGCCAGCCCAGTTATGGGGACAGAGCAACTCAGCCATGCCCACTTTTATTTTTTTGTTTAACAAAATTTGTTGTCCAAGTCCCAAATTAAAACGTAAATATAATTTTTAAATCTACAACAAAAAAACTACATTGTGCTGTCCACTCACTTTGTGTGTTTAGCTAATGATTTACATTTAGGTTTGAATAAATAGTTCTTGTTTAAATTTAGGATTAGGGCTACTTTGTAAAGGAATAGCTTTAAGTATTAAACCATTTTAAAAAAATATATGATAAAATATATTATATAAATGTTTATAAGAACAAAATACATTTAGGCAAATCTAGCAAAATTGGGCAGCTTTTAGTCAAAATCATTAGTGCTAGGCTTGACATTGGGCATTATGTCATCATAGATCGAAGGACATCACATATTGCATACACAATATTTATGAAATTAATTATCAACTTAATCTAATAAAACTGAATTTTAGAAGCTTTCAAGTTAAAATAAGAAAAAGCTTAAACCCCAGATAGACACGCACTTAGCTTAACTAAATCCACCAAAGGGGGTAGAGCTTTCTCATACGTAACACCTAAACTCTGGAATAGCCTTCTCGATACTATTCGAGGGTCAGACACACTCTCCCAATTTAAATCTAGATTAAAGACATCTTTTCAGCCAAGCATTCACTTAATGCAAAATATGCTAAATAAACCACCGGGAGACTGCATTTATTAGTTATTATTTACTAGAATAATCTTGATTGTTCTATAAACACCATGCACTGTGCTGTGTTTTACCTTTTTTGTGTTTTTCAGTTTTTCTTATTTTCTCCTGTAAAACTGCTTTGAACAATGCACATTGTGAAAAGCGCTATGTAAATAAAATTTAATTTAATTGAATTTAGGGCTTGACTCTTGCCCCTCTCTGTGCTTGACCTCTGAATTGTCCTTCTTTCAGGCCGTTAAGTTCTTGCACCTCTGCTATCTGCCTCACATTCTCTCACGTTAGCAGCATCAGCCCAGCAGACCGCCTCTTTACAGCCTATCTGACATTGTGTGTGTGTGACAGTGACTGTTTGGGACTCAGTTAATCGGTAACCAAAGTTTTTCGTAAGATCATGTCATCCTTTGGTAAGTTAATTTCAGCACTGAATTTTAGGTGAGGCCTGAGTAATCTCAGAATACGTTTTTGCACAATTATAATGTGAGTGTAAGGCATGGATATCTCCAAAATATGATTTAGTTACACTATTTTATTGTGTCCTTGTTACAGTGTAACTACCCAAAAGTGTTGGGTAATATTTATTTACCAACTAGAAGGTTGAGGATAGAATTGGGGTTGTTTTATAGTGATTTATTATTTAGTATATAGTATATTACAATCTTTTACAATCTTTACAATCATTATTACGATCAATTTTATCTTTATATTTCTCTCTTTGACTGTTTTCCTGCCCTGTATTATGTCTTTCCGTCCAACACGTTTGCTGTGTTAATGTATGTTGGTGACTGCTTGTCAAATGCTTTGGAGGGTCATTCATATTGTGTTATGTGGGCCTGTTAAATCTTAGCAGAGTTAAGTCATTTTTAACAGTCTTATTATGTATGTCCTCCTTTCCCTCCTTTTGACAGCCCGGCCCATGACCTTTAACCTCCTTTCCACCATTCATTACGCCTGTTTTCCTTTAGTTTAGAGAGATGTGATAGGGTGATTTTATGAAGGCAGCATTTGCCCGCAAGCCACAATCTATAAGTCTGTTTATGGGGTGTGAGAACATCTTCAAACCTGAACAGTCACATGTACAGCATTGATATCGGGCAAATGGTTATTAATTTCATGTTATGGCTGACAAATATCATGCTATCTATACTATTTGTAATGTATACAAAATATTTTTATATATTTTTAATATAAAAAAGTAACAGTATGGACTATTGACAATACTGTTGACATTTTAAGCCCTAATGGACAAACATGGGAATTAAGACTTCGACATGATTGCCAGCATTATATGCCTACATATACTGTATATATGAAAAAAGCAGATAGCTGTATTTTATTTTTAATCATGTTTTTTATTCTGTTTTCCAAGTTATATAAATCAAACTTTAATTGGGTTGTTAATAATTGTTGTTGGGCATCTTAATAATATAACATGAGTCCAGCAAAATATCAGATTGGATGATTTTTATTGAAATAATTACTGTTAATGCAAACCGGCCACCAAAACAGTACTATACATTATATTGCTTATTTTAAGACTAAACCTGGGCTGTGCAAATATATAAAAAAAGAAATAAAGCAAAGAACAGGGTGATAAAGTCAAGGCTATTCTTTCAGTCCATTTCCACTGCTCCTCCAATACACCCCTCACCTCTCCCCTGTCCTTGTACCTTGATTCCTGTTTAATATAGAGACTGATGAGCCCAATTTGGCTGCGTTTCTTCCACTGCAGGATGATTAATAGTGCTGTAAGGTAACATTGGGGAGCTGTCTTCTGCTTCAACCCTCGTCATGGTGATGACTTTGCCCTGCTCCCTGAATTGATGACAGAGGCTGGAGATTTGCAAATCAAATAAAAAAAAAAGAGAGTCTGGCTGTAGCAGTGACACCTCCATGTCCCATCTCTTTCTCTCGGTCTCTTTCGCTCACTCCTCCGCCCTTTCGTTGCTCCCTATTTCACTTATTTGTTAAGTGTCTCTCCCATTTGTTATGCAAATGAGACGGGCGAGAGCTGTGGGTACGACATCATCTCCAAAGCATGATAAATATTTGATTAGGCGTAATGGAAATTGTCAAGCCAGTCTAATTGTGTCGCACATTATCTGAGGGGAAGTAGCAAATTTGGACCTAGCCTTTGATCTCTCTCTCTCTATCATCACAAATGCTCATTTTCCATCTCCCGCTCTCCATATTTCCTCTTGAATTATCTAATTCAGAAAAAAGGCCACACCTGAAAGTCTCTTGGAAATTAGTCTATTTACCTTCGGTGTCTCACACCACTGGGCACTTGTGATTCGTCCTATATATATATAAATACTGTATATATATATATATATATATAGTTTTACTGATCTGTGTCTCTGACTGCCCATCTGGGACAGTAGTAACTATTTAAAATGTTTAATCAGTTACAAAATTATTATGGTTAACAAATGCATTCAAATCAAAAGTTTTCCAGCTTGTTCCAGCCAAAGTAAACAGGAAAGCCATCACAATAAAATTGCAACTCAAATAAACTCACATAATCAGAGACAGATTATGACTTTGATGTGCACTGGGTACGGACGTTTTAAAGCCCCCCCCCCCCCCCACAGAATGTATCTTTGCATCTGAAATACGATTTTAAAAACCACAGCGCAAACTTTTGAAAGCACTCTTTTGATAGCAGAACTTGCCATATGCCAACTTGCTATTGTAAACAAAAGCTTACGCACTTGTCCTGCCTTCAGGATTTTCTGATTGGTCCTCTGCTGTGAAACTGACACCGATGACCTGCACCGTGTGTACAAATTGAAATTATTTCAACATGACACGACGTCTTAAAACCATGGCGCTCATGCGAGAGACGCTGCAAAAGTCGTGAGACGTAGGCATGACAGTTAAACACGTCTGTCTAGTGCGTGTTTACATAGAAAAACAATATAAAAATAGTGAAGCAGAATGGACAAACGTCTTCTGTATGCACAAAAAAAAAGCACAAAACACACAAATATGTTTATTTATATTTAGCATTACCTAAAAAAGCTTCTGACCTCTCCAACTCATATTACGTGGGAATATGCCTATTCCTTGTATAATTTACATTTTCGCATTTAGAAGTCGAGCATTTAGGTCCATGCATTACAAAATAAGCAATATCAATCACCAAAGCATTTAACGTAGCTTAATAAAAAGTTGGTTTTAACCATGTCTGTAACCAAGTTGTGCCAATTGGCGGCCATGTTTGCAACACCTCTGGGCAGCTATTTACGTCATAGTAAGTCCACAGTCCTATCTACTTGAATGGTGGAAGGCAAAAATCACAATTAAACATATTGTATAATATTTCTGATCAATAATAAACCATGACATGAACTTTATCATAACTTTGGTTTGCTAAGCTTAAATTGCGCTAAAAAGTACCTTTTTCGATGTCGCTTCATCTAGTGCGCTTGCACACAGGCTCGCAAGCGCCTCACAAGAGCCCCGCCCAGAGAATCATCAGTCTTTACTGATTGGCAATTGGCTCGTTTTAGTGGAAGGCGGGACTTCCTTCACTAGAGCGGCCATATTGAGTGTTGCATTCGTCGCCATTCATTGTAACGGCAGTGGTGCATCTTGTTAATATTAATATCTTTGTTTTAACTTACAGTAGCTGAGAGGTATCTTCCTCCGAGAAAACTCTTTCTATGTAATCCAAATCCAGCTGCCTCACAAGACTGCCATTAATAGCCATTAAAGACAAAGAACTGAGGTGTCTTTGACACATTTATGTGGTTTTAAACTCATTTTTTTATTTTACCTAACTGTCTTTTTTACTCGCCTCGAGATGTCTTTCTCAATAGCGCAGCAACACATTAAGATTATTTATTTGATTTATTCTCTATGGTTAATACTTCACTGTTGCAAAAATAATCTCTTTATTCCACAGTATTCAGCACTATGTTATTGATTAAATAAAACAAATAATAAAAATATACTCATACTAAATTTGGGCCCCCTGTTGGTCTAGTGCCCTTGGGCACATGCCCAGTGATCTTGTGTGTTAATCCGTCCCTGCACATAATGATAGCCTTTTTCATTTTCATGTTACTCATGTAAATGCTAATTGATGTTACTAAGATAATATGTGATATAATCAAAAGCATGTTGCCATTATTGGTCATTTTAAGCTTTTGATGTTCTATTGTAAACTACTGTAAACACAGCAGGATCATAAATTAACTTTTACATTAAGGGGCAAAATTTGCCCTGTGGATGTGATTTCTAAGGACCATTTTCATAATTACCTTGTCTTTTATGTAAAATACTTAAATTTAATCAATAAATTCAGCCAATATGAATAATGATGTAGTATAAAGTATTAGCATCAAAAGCCATCTTTAAACTGCAGAGGTTGTACAACAATACAATTGTGCCATAATTGTATTAACAAAACAATTTTTTAAGATATAATTTAAAGCGCAAAAAGTACATTACAAAATATAAATAAGAAAAAGGACAAAAAGCTAAAGCTGTTTTTTCTTTAAACTGAATTCAGTCAGAAGGGCATATGACATAGCATAAATATAAAACAATAGGCACTTTTTACATAATCGTAAGAGGTAAAACATTTATTAAGCAGGGGCAATTTTTGCCGTTTAAACCTTAAATTTTGTGGGCATTTTTGTTCATCTTGGTGGCATTTTTGCCCCAACCTCCCATTAATTTCCGACCCTGAAACAGAGCGAGTATAAACTCTAAAGGAAGTTGATGTGGTTAATGGCTTTGGCTGTGTGTCCCAAGTTCACAGTGTGCAGTAAAGTGTCATAGAGTTTCTGCATCTGTTACTTTCTTTGCCTTACTTCTGCACTGCTCGGAGACAAGCAAGCTACATGCTAAATCTCAGGAGACCAGCTAAATATTTATTCAGTATGCGACTATTCTGACTCTCGTGCCTCCACCAGCAATTGGATGTCTAGTCTGGTAGTTGAAGCAAAATTTGCAGAGGTACCGCAGGGAGCTGCAAAGAGCTCTGAGCACCATTGTCTGGCACATAATAAATTGTTGCTCTGCACCCGTTTGTCCATGGAGAGGGACACCTTATTTAGGATGTCACGCGGTGAGCATAGGCAGAGATAACAGAGACAAAGCTGGGGGGTCAGCTCAGATTACTAAGGAGACGACCTCTGTTAAAGGGTGCCATTTGTTCCCCAATCGACCTGCTGACCCCCCTAATTACCAGCCAATTATCTGAAATTCGGTGCAATTCGCTGGCAACAAGAAAATTGCCTTTCAACCCCCCACCTCTTTATAACACATGTACCTGTTATTTATGTGAGCGAAAAGGATCCCTATGCTGCTAATGAAGTTACATGCTCTGGTGAATGTTAATTAAGTAAAGGAATAAGTTGCATCATTAAGCATTTAGGAGTGTTGACCACAAGAGGCTGTCCTAGTCAGCCTCAGCTCTGGTACTAAAATATCATATAATAATGATCAAATATAATAATGTTAAAAATTGTGATGTACAGTATGTATACATTGTATATACAGTAGTGCCATCTAAGGCATTATTAGTATGCATTCACATAGGCCTATAAATAGGACATAGTCGACTGTTTTAATAAATAAGTCGTACCTCGGTTCTATTCAGAAATATAGGGAAGTATTAAGACTGGGTCTATTCAACTCAAAAATCTTAATATTTAAAATAAAAACATAAATCTTAACATTTAAATCTTAACAATAACAGTTATTTAAATCTTAATTGGGTAATTGTGTTATGTTACAAACATTCTCCTGTCAATTAATGGTGCACTGTAAAAAAATGATCATGTGAACACGTGTTTTCTCCATTCTGATGCAAGTTTATAAAAGGTTCTGAAACAGAAACATACACAAATTATGCTCGTTTTGTTAACTAGATTTCTGCGTTTTTTACTTATCCCTGTGCAAATGCGCAGCTTGACTGTCATGACACACACAGACGGGTAGACTCAGATGCGGGGTTAACAGGGTTTTTATTGAAAACAGTGAGGCAAGAGCAAAGCAAATAGTCCAAGACACCAATGGCAGCAAAACAGTCCTCAGGGAATTAATCGACCTGTAAGATTCCAGTAGAGATAAGTTGCACCCGTCAGGGAGAAACTGCTGAACTGGCGAACTGGCAAGAGCTCAGATGCCGTGAGAATCGAGGTCCGGTTGGCCAATAACTGCTGCGGGGCAGAGAGCAAAAAATAACAGAAACTGGGGCAGACAAGAAGCGAAAAATTAACAAGCTTCGAGGAGCAAAACTCGGCAAGGCTAAGACGAGGTACAGGACATAACTAGACTCACTAGAACTGGACAGTCAGAGCTGGCAAAACAACAAGCATGGTCTGACATAGGACAGGAGAACAAAGGGAAATAAATAAGAAAACTAACTAAGGATGAGTGATAACAGGCGGGAGAGATAAAAGATGAACAGGGGCTAATCAAGGGGAATACGCTACAGGTGAAAGAGTGCGAAGACAGTGAGTGGAGGAATACCAAAAGGGAGACACGGGGCAGGGTGAGTGACGCAGACACGGAGCACATGGTGAGCTGTCAAAGGCACCACGAGCTCGACACACAACAGAACACACACACAGGCAGGATACGGGAACCTGAGTGTCCGAGATCATGACAGTACCCCCCAGAAGTGCCACTGGGTGCTTAGGGAGGGGCTCACCTCGTCTCCGTTGGAAGTCCATGACCAATGCATGGTCCAGGATGTCGTGAGATGGCACCCAACACCTCTCCTCTGCACCATAGCCCTTCCAGTCCACCAAGTACTGGAAACCCCTGCCACGGCGGCACATGTCGAGCAGTTTCCTGACAGTGTATGCCGGGGATCCGTCCACAAGGCACGGGGGAGGGGGGGAGGGGGGGAGGGGCGAAAGCTGGCAGGGTTGAGACGGGAAGTGACAGCAGGCTTAACCCTGGAAACATGAAAAACAGGGTGAACTCGACCAAGGTTGGGCGGGAGCTTGAGCCGGACGGCCACCGGATTAACCACCTTAGTGATGCGGAATGGACCAATGAACTTGGGAGCCAGCTTGCGAGAGGCACCCGGAGAGGCAAGTCTTTGGTGGATAACCATACCCGCTGACCACACACATAGGCAGGAGGAGAGGACCGGTGACGATCAGCCGCAGCTTTGGTTCTACGGGAGGATTGGGCTAGAACCCTCCTGGCCCTCATCCAAGTGCATCTACAATGCCGGACAAATGCCAAAGTTAATGGAACCAAAGCATCGAGTTCCTGCGAGGGAAATAAGGGTGGTTGAAATCCCAGAGAACATTCATAGGGAGACATACCTGACGAGGTGACGGGTTGGGAGTTGTGGGCATACTCGATCCAGGACAGCTGTTGGCTCCAGGAGCTAGGGTTGTGTGATGTCAGACAGCGGAGTCTACGTTCGAGATCCTGGTTGGCTCGTTCGCATTGCCCAGTGGTCTGAGGGTGAAAACCAGAAGAGAGACTAGCAGAGGCTCCGACTGCCGACAGAACTCTTTCCAGAACCGGGAGGTGAACTGCGGCCCCCTGTCGGGCACGACGTCGGCCAGCAAACCATGGACATGGAAGACGTGATCCACCAGCAGCTGGAAGCTTTGGCAGAGGGGACAAGCCAACATGAACTGTCTGACATCCGTGACCAGCGACAGCCACCAATACCTCTGACGGACGGAAGCCAGGGTTCCCCGAACCCCTGGATGGCCAACAAACTTGGACAAGTGACCCCACTGAAGGACATCAGGACAGCAGTGCAGCCGTCACAAACAACCTGCCCACCGGTCGTTCCTTCAGCACTTGCACCCCTTGTCTGGCCTCCTCTACTCGCTGCTCGAAATCCCAGGTAAGAGCCCCGACCACAATCTCCTTAGGGAGGATAGCGTTGGCCGAAAGCTCCCCCTCGGGTGGCTCGAACAGGCGAGAGAGTGCGTCAGCCTTGACATTTTTAGATCCAGGCCGGTACGAGAGGGTGAAGTTGAATCGGATGAAGAAGAGCGACCAGCGGGCCTGGCGTGAGCTCAACCTCTTGGCTGAACGGATGTACTCCAGGTTTTTGTGGTCCGTCCAGACCAAGAAGGGCTGCGCTGACCCCTCCAACCAATGGCACTACTCACCCAAAGCCAGACGGACCGCCAGCAGCTCCCTGTTGCCGATGTCGTAGTTTCATTCTGCAGGGCTGAGGCGGTGAGAGAAAAAGGCACATGGGTGCACCTTCTCGTCACGGCGAGTGCGCTGAGATATCGCGACGTCCGAAGCATCAACCTCGACAATGAATTGCCGTTCAGGGTCTGGAAGACAAAGCACAGGGGCAGAGACAAAACGGGACCTAAGATTGTCAAAGGCTACCTGAGCTTGGGGATTCCATCTGAACATGAACTTGGTGGAGGTTAATGCGGTTAGTGGTGCGGCGATCTGGCCGAAGCCCCTGATGAATCGCCGGTAAAAATTGGCGAACCCCAGGAACCGCTGTAGGGCTTTACAGGAGTCGGGAACCAACCATTCGGCGACAGCCTTTATCTTGGCGGCATCGGGTTCTATACCTCTGGGAGAAATGATATGGCCAAGGAGCGAAACTGTGTCGGAATTCGCACTTCTCTGCCTTGACGAACATCTGATTTTCGAGTAACCGCTGGAGGACCTTACGAATGTGTCAGGCGTGTTCCGGTAGAGAGGGAGAAAAATGAGAATGTCATCTAGGTACACAAAGACAAAGTGATTGATCAAGTCACCTAACACGGCATTAACGAGGCCCTGGAAGATGGCCGGAGCATTGGTCAGGCCAAACGGAAGAACCAAATACTCGTAGTGTCCCGAGGGTGTGTTAAAGGCCATTTTCCACTCGTCCCCCTTGCGAATGCAGACCAGGTAGTAGGCGTTGCATAGGTCTAGCTTAATAAAGACCCGGGTTCCCTGTAATAATCCAAAGGCGGTTGACATGAGAGGCAAGGGGTATTTATTCTTGACCGTGATCTCATTCAAACCTCTATAATAATACAAGGGCACAGGGAGCCATCCTTTTTCTGGACAAAGAAGAAGCCCGCACCGGCCGGCGAGGAGGAGTGATGGATGAGCCCAGCTTGAAGAGATTCGCGAACGTATTTGTCCATGGCCTCTATTTCAGGACCTGATAGGGAATAAAGACGACCCTTGGGCAGAGAAGTGCCTGGGAGATCTATGACACAGTCATAGGGGCGATGCGGAAGTAGGGAGGTGGCTCGCGACTTGCTGAACACCGAGCGCAGGTCATGGTACTCCTCCAGGACCCCGGTTACATCGGCAGCATCCACCTGAAACACAGGAGAGACAGAGACAGGAGAGGGGGAAGGACCAAGATAAGACTCATGACAATAAGGGCTCCATGCTAAAACAGAACTATTAACCCAATCCATGTGAAGATTATGCTGTGACAACAAGGATGTCCTAATATGATGGGAGTATTGGGGGAATCAAGGATGTACAGCTTAATCTTCTCTCAATGGTTACCAGAAAGAAAAAGGCTTACGTGAGGAGTGACGTGAGAAATAGTGCTGGCGGTCTGCCCCGCTAGCATCTGGACCAAGATTGGCTGAAGGAGAGGTATGGCCGGAATCCTCCATTGACAAGCTGTGGTGAGGTTGATGAAATTTCCCTTAGCGCCAGAGTCGATGAGGGCACGGCCGGAGTAGGAATTCCCCTCGGTGGTCGGGCTTGTCGCAGTAGAAGCACAGACCTTCGGCGACCCGCTGCTGTTTCTGTGCCAGGGTGAGGCGAGATCGACCCAGCTGCATGGGCTCCTCCTGCGGAGCCAGAGTGGTGGAAGGTTTGGGAGGGTCGACATCACAAGACCGCCAAGAGGTGGGCAAAGGGTGTTGGCGGGCCGAGATGCGGCTTTCTATCTGAAGGCACAGGCTGGTGAGATCCTGCGGAACCTCCAGAGTGGCAATTTCATCAGCAATAGCGCCGTTGAGACCATCGAGAAAATGTGCGCGCATTGCGCCCTCGTTCCAGTCACACGCCTCGTCTCCTCAAACCGATCGGTCAAAAAGCGCCGCCATCTAGGCACGGAAAGCAACAAAGGATAGGCAACACGGGGCTTAGGCTTCCCAGATGAAATAATAAAAAATAACAGAAACTGGGGCAGACAAGAAGCGAAAAATTAACAAGCTTCGAGGAGCAAAACTCGGCAAGGCTAAGACGAGGTACATGACTAAGGACAGAACTAGACTCGCTACAACTGGGCAGTCAGAGCTGGCAAAACAACAAGCATGGTCTGACACAGGACAGGAGAACAAAGGGAAATAAATAAGAAAGCTAACTAAGGATGAGTGATAACAGGCGGGAGAGATAATAGATGAACGGGTGCTAATCAAGGGGAATACGCTACAGGTGAAAGAGTGTGAAAATGGTGAGTGGAGGAATACCAAAAGGGAGACACGGGGCAGGGTGAGTGACGCAGACACCGAAAACAGAGGCGCCACGAGCTCGACACACAACAGAACACACACACAGGCAAGATACGGAAACCCGAGTGTCCGAGATCATGACATTGACTAAGTGAACAACCAACATATTCTAATGGCGAAAACATAACTATTTTACGAGGTGGCTAATTTTACTTAATTCGTATGAATTCGTACAATCTCATTCGTACATTTTAGTAAGATTTCATTTCATGCTAGTGACATTAGGGTTAGGGCTTCAGTATTGTTTTTTGTAGCCACTTCTTGAAATAGTTACGACTTCCTGTGAGATCAGGTTGGACCAACACTGTCCTTGTGGTTTAAATATAATAAAACACAGCCAACTGAAACATACAAATGTATTTTGATAATTCATACACATCTCTGTTCAGAACAGAGAAAAACCGGGCACCAACGTGCCAGTGCCTCTAGTAGACACTACAAATGAAAGATGTAGTATTTGAGGTTATGCAGAAATGTAGGCAGAGGTGCATTTCCAATGAGCATGTGTGGGCATTATGTGATATGTAATCCCTTCTATGTATATAATAAATAAATAAATAAGTTGACATAAATATTGAGTTGATGTTTAATTGTTTTATTTTTATATAATTATTTTAGGCTATTTGTGTATTCCCTATTTGCGAAACAGTCCATGTCAAAATATTAAAATGACTGGCACTATGCAGTCGCAGCTTAAAGAGCAGGTCCCTTGTTGGTTTGGCCACCCATGGGAGAGGCAGGTCAGGCCCCCTTTCCCAGAATTCTTAGAGCTATGCCCATTGTTTGTCAAGCATGTATGTAGCATTGTACTATGACTGATTGTCATCTGAGCAGGTTCTCAGCTCTGTTTCGCAGGAAAGCACCCACATTGTTCTTCAATGCACTTGTTACCATTTACTCTACCGCCACATCTGTTTTACTGCTTCCTTCCCACCGTAAAACACGACGACTTCCCCTTCAGAGCTGTTTTTCTATAACCTGCATGGAAAATAGTAAATATGACTATTAATTGCAGTGGTGTAAAGTATTGGAGTAAATGTACTTAGTTACTTTACTTAAGTATCTTTTTGGCTACTTTGTAGTTGTACTGAGTATTAAAGATATTAGCAACTTTTACTCTCTACTTAACTACATTTTTGAACAAGTATATGTACTCTTTACTCCACTACATTTGTAATGACTAATGCAATTACACATTACATTTTGCATG
>NC_079906.1:2451696-2495346 GCF_024868665.1 Triplophysa rosa | reverse complement strand
TAGGGGATCAAATACTTATTTCACTGACTGAAATGCAAATCAATTTATAACCTTTATATAACATTTTTTTCCCCTGATTTTTTTTAATATTCTGTGTCTATCAGTTAAAATAAACCCACCATAAAAATTATAGACCCTTCATTTGTTTGTAAGTAGGCAAACTTACAAAATCAGCAGGGGATCAAATACTTATTTCCCTCACTGTATGAGGGGTCTTAATGACTGAGGTAGTTATCAGTATTAAACGATCATGTTTATCAGGCATTCAGAAAAGTTACCTTGACTTAGATTGAAGTGGGCTTGATCATAAATAAACTGAGCCCTGCTTAAGACAAAACTAAATGCAAACTTATAATTGCAAACTTAAATAAATGCACTTATAATTTGTCAAATATATGCTGAAATTGTATTTATTTGGATGTCTTTCTATTTTCACACTTTGGGTTTCTGGCATAGGGATTAGTTTAAGCCAAGACTAGGCCTTAGCTAAATTGGGACATTTAAGTAGTTTTCACAAACATGTCTTACAAACAAGCATTACAGTTGTACATCTTGAGACAAGGCAATGGCACTGCTGTATTTTAAGTTGTGTCAGTGCAAGCAGTTTTCAGTTTAGACAGCTCTAACATTTATTTTAGTCTAGGACTAGTCTTAAGCCCTGTACAGGAAACAACCCCTAATGGTTGTGTGATAGGCAATGCATGCAGTGGCGCCGCCCAAAAAGTAACTGGCACCCCATTGGCCCCCCAACCTTAATGAGATTTTTTAAATATATATATATTTTTATATTAGAATAATAGTATTAATATTTATTAATTAAAATGTACATTATCGAAGCACTGTGTAAAAAAATAACTTGTATAATGTGTTATATAGAATACGATCTCAACCCCTCCTCTCTCGTTTAACCTGCGAAACCGCGACTAATGTCGTCTTTACACAGCAAAGGCGGAACAGAAACCATATTTGAAGCGGCTTAAAACCACGAAAATGAGTATTTACACAGAGCATTAATGCAGCTCTAAAGCGCATTTATAAATGCATTTATACAGGAATTAAAATAATGCGAAATAATGCTGAACATAACCACAAAAGCACAGTTCTAACAATATGGTGATGAAATAATATCTTAAATTAAACAATATAAACTCAAAATATATATATACTGACACTAATAATAACAATGCATACTTGCAATAATAGGCTATAAATGCAACATTTTAAATGATTTTCCTAGCTTACAAACACTCTCGGGCACCTCACTGCATATTGAAAGACGCCAAAAGTTGTTTTAAAGAGCCACAAAGTCACTGTCGACCAGGTAAATGAACAGTTCCGATGTTACAGCAAATGTTACCAGATCGTTTTCGTGTATGAAATACTGTCTTCAGTGAGATGAGTCAGGAAATATAACGACAAAATTCTGCATTTCAATCCTAGCCCGACAAGACCCAAATAATTTACGCTCCTAGGGCCGGGCATCTGTGCACAAGCGCTACTGCCCTCTTACATTATTATGTAGCACACTTACATTATTATGATGCGACTGTTTTGAGGTAAACGGTAAGAAAAGCACACACTCTCTCATTACAACGCAATGTTAAGTTTGTGATTTATTAAGTGTTCGACTTCATGCGTGTGTTGTGGAGACCCATCTGCTTAAGTTACACGAGAGCTTTTCAAATAACTCTGCGACACTGCATAATGTCCGACAAACCTAATATTTGAAGTAGTTTGAGACGCACAGTAAAACATGTCTGCATGTGATCGTGTCACGTACCGGAAGTTTTTTTCCACGAAGGAGAGGAGCTTAAGGAGGAATTAAACAATGTCATGAGTTCAAGTAAAAAAATCTCCAAGTCACAAACAATCATACTCCAAACATTTTTCTAAATTAACTTTAAAAAGAAACGAAACGAAATAAATGTAATTTGCCATTAAAAACGAATCTAAACTATTTTAATGGCTGAAAACGGTCTCAAAATTTACATCCTGCATTCAAACTGTTCCACAGCCTGCCTGAGAAACAAAAATACTCCATAAAATGATTTAATGAGGGAAAATGTTTGAAGAAATTAAACGAATTTTTTTTTTGAATTATTTTAAAAAACCTGTGTTGTTATTATTAGCCTAAAACAAATGTGGCTGTGTGTTTTTTGGCTTCATCTTCACTCTCTCACTTTCTGCTGACATGACAATGACGTAGTTTAGAGCGGCTTTAATGCGCCTTCATTTACACTAAACCTGAGCCGCATCAGAGTCGCCTTTGATACTAGGGTCTGAGGAGGGTCAGAGGCGGCATATTTTAGATCGGCTTTCGTGCGGCATTGCGTCTTTACACAGAAATTTAATCCGCCACATAGACGCCTTAACTCGCCTGTGTAAAGACGCCTTAATATGGGCAGTTTGCGCAGGGCAGCCGCAGTAACACGTACGTGACGTCATGTTTGCTCCTGTTCAGTCAGCACGCATGAAAGGGTAGAGGGTTGGAGACAAAACTCACAAACTAGTAAGTAAAACGTGGTTTATTGTATGATAAAACTTATTGTATCAAACTCTAATACGGGTTGGCTAACTGAGATAGTCGCTAAGACATTGGATTTGAATTTTTCTGCTGCTCATACTCGCATTTTGATCGATCACTATACATGTTTGGTTAATACATTACTCCATCAGCTGATCTTTAAATTGTTGGATTTGCAGTTTTTGGCATCTATTACTATCATATTTTTTATAGTCAAATATATGTAGAACAGTTAGCGAATTAGCATGTATCGATCAAACACTGAAAATATTAGTAAATTAAATTAGAAATTAAATCGTAAGACTAGTAATAACTTTATATGATCCCAGTAGTATTAATGGCAATGCCAAAACTCTTAACCATTAGATTCAGGCATAATATTTTTTTTAAATGTGCCACCCTAAGATTTGTACTGGCCCCTTTGTGCCACCCCATAAAAAAATCCTGGGGGCGCCACTGAATGCATGAAGGAACAATTGTGAAAGCATTAAAACATAAAAAATAAAATGACCAAAACTGTAGTACCCCAATATCACCTATATTTTGGAAAAAAGCTTCTGCCAAACTCATCACCACTATGATGGGGTGATGTGGGTGAATGGCAGGTCATTTCAGTGTGGTTGCAGAACCTTATTAGCCCAAGTCAAAAGATCCTATTCCTAAATCTGTATAATATTAGTCTATGCAACACTGGTGCTACATTACATTTGCATTTATCATTGCATTTGTAAAACAGTGAGGTGTATTGTATCAGAATAAAATACAGTTAGTTTGAAGTATTGCATAGTGCAGAAATAGTGTGGTAAAACCATTTTTGAACACTGCAACTACACAATAGCAGGCTAGATTTGCTTGAAGTAAAAGCAGCTTCTGTATTAAGTCTTTAGTCTGGGCTTTTATAGTCTTTGCCTGGGAGGTCAATGAGGCAAAGCAGCATGATTAGGCAGCCCAGTGCTGCAGCTGACTTATTCACTTGATCCAATCTCCCATGTCTACACAAATGAAAATACCAGTGCAGAAGAGAAGCAATATATAACGCTATGTAAGAAAATCTACAGTACTATGATATTTCATCACGTGTACACGTTCACATTTCTTTATTGATTTAGTTTGTCTGAATATTTCTATAAAAGTGTATAGCAATATGTATAAACAATTGGGGAGGCACAGTGGCCTCACTGCAAGAAGGTCCCCGGTTCGAGTCCCGGCTGGGACGGAAAGCCTTTCTGTGACGAGTTTGCATGTTCTCCCTGTGTCAGTTTACTCCAGGTTCTCCGGTTCCCTCCCTCAGCCCAAATATATGCAGGTTGGGTTGATTGAGGATTCCAAATTGTCCAATCGACTTGTGCATAGAACAGACTTGTGTATAGATTGACTAGTTCTCTCAATGAATATAGCCTTAGATGCTGGAATGGCATTAAAATGAAAGAATAAATACATTGAAATATATAATACAATTTGAAATATATGCTCTGACTATATGTCTCAATAAATGTCTTTTAACTTGGGACATGATAAGTGTCCATTTAAACCATTAAAAAGTATTTAAATTAAAGTGTCACCTCTTTGTTTACTATTTCACTGTGTTTAATTTTGATAATGCAGAGTAATGTAGAAATAAATGTTTTCAACATTAGAACATATAGGGGAGGTTCCCGGAAAAGGCTTGAGCCTAGTCCCACACCAACTTAAATGTTAGAGGATCCTTGATCGAAAACAACTTGTCATAACATATCTTAAAATATATCAGTGTCATGGTTTTGTCTCAAGAAGCACACAGTAATGTAATTTCGTGAAGTATGTTTTTAAAAACGACTTAAATATCCTAATTTAACTAAGGTCTAGTCCTGTTTTAAGCTTATCCCTGTCCGGGAAACTGCCCCTTTGAGTTTAATAACCGATAATATTAAAATAATGTACTGTGTTGTATGAATAATCCAGAAGATAAAAAGAGAACAAAAATAAAATTTGTTTAAACCATGTTGCAATACTTTAGGTATGAAAGCACACGTCTGAATCCATTCTCTGTTTGCTCTGGCTTTTCCTTTCCACTGTTTACCTCTTTCTTCTACTCTATCTTTGAAAGTATTAAGCCCCTCAACCATTAACCCACTTCACCCCACTGTTTAGCTCTCTCTCTGAAATCCCCCTCCTTTGCTAATGTCCCCGTGTGGCAGCAGGTCAGTGGCATGCTAACACTTTTGTCAGTGTGATTAATAGCATGCTGGATTGTCGTTAATTCACTGGCTAATGACTAAGACCGGGGCCAGTCCAGGAGTAATCGGGTGATGTATAGGTGGGGAGTGCTCTTTATGCCAGAGGTGAAAATCATTTCCTCTAACTCAGATATTGTCGCAAGCCGAACCAATGGCTTTTCCTGTTAATAAAAATAAATGCATTAATAAATCTTTCTCTCTTCTCTATTATTTCCACTAGATCAGTAAATTAAGCTGTATAATATTTAAAAGACAAAGATATTGGTGCATGGTAGGATGGAAACAAAAAGTATTAAAGAGTACATACTGTTCACATTCATACTGTTATGATGGGGCGCAATGGCATAGGATTGGCATGTGCTTACAAACAGAAGTAATCATGTACCTAAAACTGTTTAGAAGACACTTTACCTTTACACATTTTCAGTCACTTATACAAAGTTACTTACACTGCATTCAATAAATGTTGTGGTCTTTGTGTGTTCCCTGGGATTGAAACCCACAATGACTTGCATTGCATTCAGTGCTTTTAGTGGTCTTTGTGTTTCTCTGGGATCGAAACCCACGTCTTGCACCGCTAACACAATGCTCTATCATTTAAGCTACAGGAACAGACAACAACTATAGTAAAATATAATAATGAAAATATCAGGATTTATTATTCTTTTTTTTCATAGATGTTTCGGCACTCATGTTGACAGGGTATTTTACAGTTTAACCTTAATTTAATCCTGTAAATGGCAACATTTTCCTGCTAAGTAATGTTTTCTATTATATTCCAATCTTGGTAATAAAAAACTCTTGTTTGTAATACGTTTGTTTATAAAAATATAAAAATGGCTGTTTTGCACAATTCTTCAGCTGTTTTGTTATACAATTTGTATATGGTTATTTCTTGGCATTTAATTAATTTGTATTTTGTATCCTTACATTTAATGTGTCAAGCTGATAATTTTACATTTTAATTAGAATGAATGATTTTTTGACTAAACATGCATTCTGGGCAAATAATTATGCTTTGCTTGTGTACTGCACTGTTGAAGCTGAAATAAAATTGCTTTGATTGCATAGAGGCATACATCATTTTGTGTAAAAAAACACATTTTATTATTTATTCCTTTGAGAGGTTATAAAGTAATGCTTATGATAGTCTGGATTAATGTGCATTGTATGGTGAATAGTTAGAGAAACAGCAGCAGTAATTCTGGAGTGCACAGAGCATATGCTACTCCGTCATTAGCCAGACACGTCTGAGACCTTCTGGCATTTATTAGCAAACCGTAGTATCCACATCCCAATGTGCCTCACTGTGCTTCTCTCTTTCCTACCCCCATGGGTGATGTTTGCAACACAATTTGGCAAATGTAAGTTAGTATTGATTATTATTACTATTTTTCATGTTTGTGAAAATTTCTTTTCCCTGGTGCTATTAATCTGACGTGTTAATAAATGTCTGCTCAAGGCCTTGCACTGCTCCCTGAGGAGTGAGGCAGACTGGAATGGCAATCAGGATGCCGTCAGGAAAGACACACACACATAGACAAACAGAGCAAGCTTCCCACAGGCCCTGGTTTGATTTGGTAACTGATTAGGCTTTGTAAACCCTGGTGTAAGGATTTAAGCCCTAATTATGTGCATGAATTAAATGGTAAAGAAATCTTTATGGATATTGCAGCACTGTGAATATTGTTGTACCATCTTGTGGTTTTGGTTCATTGTGTCTTTCACGTACGTCTGGGCTGATCACATAGTCTGCTTTGCCCCATACAGGACAGCCGCGGAAAAAATGAAGAGACCATTTCAATATTGATTTCAGTTTTTATGAATTTACTATTTTGTGTTTAGGTAAAATGATGGACTGATTTGGTTTCATTCTGTGAACTACTATCAATATTTCTCCCAAATAAAAATAAAATAAAATTTCTGTTTGCATTTATATGCATAAAATGAAAAGACCTTTTCCAGCCCTAAAAAACTGCAAAGAAAACAAGTTCATGTTCACTTTTAAGCAATACAACAGTAATATTTGTACATGTATTTAGGAAAAGTTAAAAAAATATATGTTTTAACCTCGATTTGTATCACAGTGTTCATGTGTCTTGTCATGCTGTCAGTCTTACACATTGCTATTTGATGACTTTATGTGACTCCTGAGATTTAATTTAGTTGAAATTCAACAGACACTGGACTGGAATGGGCACAATACATCTAGAAATGGTCTCTTAATTTTTTCCGCGGTTATACATACGTGCCAACGCTTTTTCTGTGTGTTTTGAGTGTGAGCTCTGTGTGAATGTGGATACATGAACAAACATGGCTAGCGATGCAACAAATCTGGAGAACTCCAGTCATATAATCCAATAACGGAAGCCGTTTACACTATGACGTTTCACAGTTTTGTTAATTAAAATGGGCGTATCATATCATATAGCTAGCAGTGTATTTGTGCTGTACAAACATGAAGAGCCTTCCATTGTAATTCTATTCCCCATGTCACTGACCTCTCCAGACAGGCAATAGTTGCTGTTTTAAGACTTATCAGGAAATCTGCCTACTGCTTTTATGAGGGGAAACAGTGTGTGTTCCTGGAAAGCAAATTTTGCACAGCTCTAAAACTTCTTCATGCAGCATGTTCATGCCTCAGTAGGAAATCTACTCATGAATTTGCTTTGGTGTGAGCATAGTTTTCATTACAGTACAACAAGAGGTTCCTTTGTGGTCCTGTCAAAAAAAATTAATTGACATCATGTGTTTTAACTTTGAACACTGCTTTCCTTATGCTGTATAAATATGTTTGTGTTTTTAAACCATTTTATTGACATTTTTGGATGTATCCTAGATGTACGCCTATTACAAAGATGACTCCAAATAAACCCCTACCTAATCTAATGTCATACTTAAAATAATTACAAGTCACCCTTAAAAATGAATAAATGATACAGATCTGTTGTAAAAACAAGTGGCAACAAATTATTTTTCATCACTTTTTACAACTAACATCTGAGTAATATTCTTTATTTTTTTTGCAGTCACCTAGCACATTTTTAAGGTTAATTTTAGTGGACGTATTATGTCAGTTTTCACAGTTCACATGGGTGTACTTCATTACAAGAACTAGTTTAGCCATAATTTACAATATAGTGTAGTGAAAATCTCGTTCTGTTGTTATATCTTGTTTTACAATTTTAAAAATAACAAACTTGTGTTTTGATATTTTTGTGATCTTTAAAATGCCTCTTTGTTTAACTAGTTGATGTAACACAAATGGGTAAGGCTTTAGATTACGGCCCGCAACGTACTGCATAGTTAAACAGAATTTACAGTGTAACTAATTGTAACAATAATGTACGTCTACAGTACATATCTGTAGGTAAAGGGGAACAATATGCAAAGTTTGGGGAAGAAGTCAGAAAATTAAAAAAAACCTTTATACTTTAAGTATTTTAAAACTAAGGGGTAACTATTTTAATATTACATGGTATGCATGACCTGCAGTTTGCTATACATCAGTCTTAGCGTGAACACACACTACATTTTTGTAATTGCAATGTACCCATAAATAAGCTACTTTGGATATTAATTAAATACGAGGTTCTTATTTCATTATTATAGCAAACACGAAATAAGGGGAAATTATGTGACAGCAAGAATGAAGCACGCAGTCTGTCAACTGTAAATTTGACTTTTGAGTTTTGACTTTAGGATTAATTTTTATTTGATTGATTTTAGGATTGTTGGTCACAAATCATTTCTTTTAATTATGAGTTATTATGAGTTATTTTAATGAGTTTTAATGTGTAACGCACAAAATCAATGTTGATATTTTGAGTTAATATGGCATGCAGTTCCCTCATAAATATTTTTTTAATTTTCCCAACTCTTACCCCTTTATTCCCCAAATTTTACATATTGTTCCGCTTTATCTACAGATATGTACTGTAGAGGTACATTATTGTTACAATTACTTGCGCTGTAAATCCTGTTTAATTATGCGGTACATTGCGGGCTGTAATCTAAAGCGTTACCCAGAAATGTAAATCGGGATTAAAGACAAAGCAATCGGGACTAAAGACAAAAATCTGATTTTTTAATCTGATCATTCAAAGATGTAATAATGAATGATAAAATCCACTTTAGTGTGTTAAAATGCAAGTGTATGTAGGTCAAAGGCCTCTGATCACTGGTACTAAAGGTCTGATGAACAAAGAGCTTGGCAGTGACTTCCCAGCAGCTCGCAATAACAAAGCTCTATTTCTCCTGCTTAAGTGACGCTTTTACAATTTATCAAATAAATCTGATGCCTTCATGTCTAGTTTGGCAGCACAGTAGTTTCCAATGGAATAACAAAACTGAACAAGCATTTCATTGTGGCTGCAGCTCAGAGGCAAGAGAAAGACCCCCAAGGTGCGAATTAATGATGACGGCCTGATGTAATCAGGATAAACAGTTCAATATGAGAGCAAGAGCATACAAAGAGAGGTGCTACTAAAGTACTACTGATTTTTTTCTCAGTGCCTCCTTTACTTTACATTGGTATTTAACAGAAAACCTTTCCAAAAAATTCACCTATGCTTTATATTACCACCTTTATTTACAATGTATGTAAAGCATCCAAGCAGCTTTCTTTCTTCAGGTGTTGTTTATGGGTGACCTTATCTCTTTAAAAGCCTCTTTACTTTGAGTAATTCATAGATTTTTATAGCTCTGTCTCTGCTTAATTATTTGCCTGGCTGTTTTCAAACTCTTGTTATCATGAAGAAAATTGTAAAAAGTTTCTTTTCCACTTAAAATTACAAGATGACGCATGCTTTTTACTGCTGAACTTTTTATTTAACCCTTTGATGCACAAGCGATTACCCCTTCTACTGCACAACATGGGTCACGTTTTTCATCTTTTGAAAGTAAACCATTTCATAATTTATTATTCCATGATCTATGAAATCCATGATTCATGAATATTATAAACATTTTTATTTTATTTTTTTCCTATAGGATTTTGTTTTTCCCATCAATACAATCATAATAAAGAAAAAGAATAGAGACAACATTTTGTTAAAATATTTTATTTTAGAAATCCAGACCAACACATTTAACACTTAAATATATTTATTTGCCACTTTTTCACACTAACATATCATATCCGATAACACTAATTTGAACTAAAGTGTGTCTGTAGCGCAACTTTACCCTGAATTGTGGTGACCAAATAAGAGAAAAAACAGATAAATTAAAATGACACATTTCCAGTGACATCTCATTGCCAACTCAGTGCTTACATGTCTTACAAAAATGACAACTACACATTTGTGCTCCTGCATCAGGATCTTCTTCATGCTGTTCATCACGCAGCATCTCTAAAACCATTTCAGTGTGTATTCTAGGATGTATTCTAGGATGACTGGGACCAGCCATACTAACACTTTAGATAATTAAAATTACAAGAATATTTTCAAATGCACATCAAACAGTTGATCAAGCACAGTAAATATGTTTTGTCACTGTTGGACAGAAACCTTGTGTTTAAAACTGTCACTTTTCAGGAACACTGACGGACATAAAGGGTGACCAATAGCATTGATTTATGACAAAAAATAAAAATAAAGAAATATGGAGATACAAGATTTCTGCCCAAAAGCAACAATATTTACTTGTAATATTCTATTCTATTTTGTTAATCTAGCTAACATTTGCTACAATAGAATACAGTATGTCGACAGTAAGCTATCTATTTTGATATTTTTCTCTTTCTCATTTAGTAATAGATTTCAAGGTCAAGGTAATCTTACACTTTTCAAAATAAAGGTGCTTAAAAGGTTTTTCACAGCAGTGTCTTAGAAAAAACATTTTTGGTTCCTCAAAGAACCATTCAGTCAAATGTTCTTTAAAAAAAACATGTCATTCTTACCTTTTTATAATCTGAAGAACTTTTTTTGCCACAAAGAACCTATCTTGAAACAGAAAGGTCGTTTGAATGTTAAAGGTTCTTTATGGAACCATTTCAGTCCAAAAATGTTCTTTTGGCATCGTGAAGCTATAAAAAGTTATTCACATATTTTTATTCTGTGACTTGTTTACATTATGTGATGTTTTTTCTTTATGTTAGGTAATTTTTTTAGGCTTTTTCCAGTTGGTCACCAGACAAAACATACAAACCTTATGTGAAGTGGTCTAATTAAATGAACATGAAATACTTGAGTTGAAATTATTTTGTTGCCTAAGGAAAAGGAGAGTGTGCCCTGCTGAAAAAATAACAGCTAAAACCATGCAGCCTAAGCTGACAGGAACAAGTCTTTGATTCAAGTGCAGACACAACACTTTTATTAATAGAATAGAAAAGGAAAAAAATAAACATAGTCAATGTTAACATGTTAAGAGAGACAGTGACAGTGTTTTGAGAATGGCGATAGCAACGCCAAGGACATGGATTTGATCCCAGGGGATTGCACATAAAAAAAGTATAGAATAATGCATCGTGGATTTAAGCACAACAAGGCTGGGAGACCATTTAAACCCAGCCAATTAGCTTAACAGTGTGGGTATGATACAGAAGACATAACAACACATATTTGACTTCATAACATTGCAAATCCTCTGTGATTTAATGGACTTGCAACTTTGTATATGAAAGGTCACTAAACTTACCAACATTTTTACTCATACTTCACTTAGCTTCTGTTACTGCAGCTTTTACACCTCTAGACGTTGATCAGATTGCTTCTGACTAGCGGCTTGGTGAAACTTTAGTTTGTTGTTTGACTTATGGCCAATTAGGAGTATTATACATATTCATGGCTTTGCAGTTGCTTTTGAGTGCAGTCTGAATGTAACTGAAAACAGTTTGGAGTCAGAACCTTGTGTTCTTGGCAGTGCTGACAGGGGGCCATAGTCTGGCTGATTGCAGGCACTCCTGGTGTAATTGCAGCCTAGTTAGTCCTGATTGCTTGACTGTGTTTGGATTGCAAACTACAGTGGTGCTACTATAGATTACAGTAGGTCCATCCATGCATACTTGCATGGTAGCATAACAGTATAATGGTCATACCACACCAATGAAATTTCTGAGACCATCCCTGGTGAGACGTCACAAGTTATATTTGAGGAATGACAGCCTGTATTACAGTGTTTAAGTTGTGTCTAATGATGTCTAAGCTGCAACATCCAATAACTGGGAGTGAATTTGACATAAGTTAACAATTCCTGAGATATTCACAAACAAATGCTCTCTTGTGAATCTATTTTTTATCTTCTTGGATCTTGCAATGTTCCTGAAACATTTCTGAGAAACCTTTTGTTTAGTTATTTTTACCATTATTCTTTAGTGTTTTTCTTCTTCTTCCACCATAGCGGTCCATTGAACCCTACATAGGAAAGTTATGAAATTTGCCAGATAGTGGCCAGACTCTCTTACTCAAACTCTTAAGTACCACCACCAGTTTAAAGCTTTGTTTACATTTTTGCTTAAAACTTTTGAGCCGTAGGTCATAGAAATTAAACATTTAAAAATGTTCATTTATCTTTAATATTCAGAAGAGTTTGTCATATTTTTGTGTTTTGTGGTTACAACTGTTCAGGAAAGAAGTTTCTTTGCTTTTTAAAATTGAATTTAAGCTCTGTTAACACATCTTGTAAAAGATAAATGAAAATTGTATGTTACATTAACTAACAATATTTGAGTTGAGGGCCTAAATCAAAATATTAAACTTTGCCTTAAAAATCCATGTTTGTTTAACAAACACAAAGTTGCCGGTACTTTGCCACTCCAATCAAGCGTCATTGTACATAACTTTGAAATGTTTTGTCCCCATTGTTTTTGGGTTCTCCATGTAGTGCAAATTACAGGCACAAAATACATTGCGCTTTATATGTAGTTTTAATGAAAGATGACTTTTTCGTCAGTGCAGAAGATATTTAGACAACCGTTTTCCCCTCACATATACTGTATACAATATAAGCATAACGTGATGTGTACTTGTTTTATGAAAAAAACATATTTCAGTGATACAGTTCTTCGATATAAGATGGACTTGTGGTAGGCTATAAATCATTTAAAACAGGAAGTACCACGTTGCTATGACAACACGTTGCACTCGCACACCTGTCAAATTAATTAAAATGATTTAAGAGGTAAAAAGTTAGTTACTTTCTACCCTAAACAATGCCAAAAGAGTTAAACAAATATAATGTTTGCCTTACTGTTTCAAAACGTTTAAAAATCACTAAATACTTGTAAACCTATTTACTACATATGCCTGCTGAGATTAAAAAAAACGTGACACAAATTGTAAACTGTTAACATTTAAACACCACATATTTGATTGAATGTGCAGCTGTTGCAGTTTATTCAAATAACCGACATTGGCTGACGCAAAGAATTGTGAGTTATCTCCAGCAACGAAGGATACAGCTCATGTATCCTCCGAATTCCTGTCAAAGAAGGTGGCATTATAAGTTCATGAGGCAGATGACGGGCAGGTGTGATGATTACAGACACGAAACAGGTGAGGGAGTGTGGAGGATCGTGGTGTATGAAGTCCGAGCGGGAAAACACGAGGAGAAAAAGAGGGAACCGTGACAGCTACTACAAACTATGACGAAATGATTGAATCTTGCGTCCCGTGGCCTCATGTCAAATTGTGTAAAATCGGGCTGAATTTGTGTAATCTGAATGCGGAATTTTAGAGAGAGTAGAGTCTCTTAAAGGTATAAGTGGTCAGGGGTTCAGCAATCTGAGTATACAAGTTGTGGAAAAAATCTGTGTACAAGGGGAAAATCAATATTAGATGTGAAATCAATATTAGATCCGTGATCTTCGGGCCCTCAGATGGCACTGTTTTAACAGGCAAGATTCTGTAATGGAAATCACTGCATGGGCTCAGAAACACCTTAAGATATCACTGTCTGAAAATATAGTAAACTGTGCTATTCACAAATGTAGGTGAAAGTTTTAGTCGTGCAAAGAAGAAGCCTATGTCAACACAATCTAGAACCACTAATGGGCTAATGCTTATTTAAAATGGACTGAAGGAAATAAAGTTTAAAAAAAAATGTATGCCGTCAGACAAATCGAAATTTGATTAATTTTTTAAATCATGGCCTTGTCCAATCATAGTCCTATCTATGGACTAAAGAGGAAAGGGACCATCCAGATTATTATCATCACTCCAAAAAAAGCCTGCATCTCTGCATCATTCTGTTTTTATAGGAAATAGGGTGTATTTGTTGTCGCTACGGCAGTTGTGCTGTCCGACCGGTACAGCACGTGCTTGTTCTGCACGAGAGGTTGTAACCCCTTCAGTGCGGGTAGCACATCCAACAACTCTAGGCAATTTGATATGCCTGCGCAGGCAGGGGCCCGTCCATCGCCCCGACACTGCGTGCCCGTTGCACATGGCACCCCAACCCTGCAGGGAGGCGTCTGTGACCCTGACGCGTCTCGACCTGCCCGAGAGGGACCCCTGTCCGTAGAAAGGTCATTGAAGACCAAGGGGTCAGGGTGCGTCGGCAGAAAAGCGTAATCACCATCCGCCTGCTGCCGGTGTGCCACGCTCTCCAGGGAACTCGACTCTGTAGCCAGTGTTGGAGCGGTCTCATGTGCATCAACCCGAGGGGTATCACCACCGTCGAGGATGCCATGTGCCCAGGAGCCTCTTCCCGCTGACTGCTTGAACCCAAGCAGTTCAACACTGACTGAGCGCAGTCGCGCTGTAATGGAGACAGAGTTGAGTTCCATACCAATAAAGGGGATGCTCCGCACAGAGGAGAGCTTGCTTTTTTTCGGTTGTCCTGTGGTCCCAATCGATCTAGGTGCCGAAGCACTAGGTCCCTGTGTGTACATAACAGATCTCACGAGTGTGTCAAATGAGCCAGTCGTCGAGATAGGGGGAGTAAGGGCGGCTTCCACGATCTTCGTGAAGACTCGTGGGGACAGGGACAGACCGAAGGGGAGGACTCTGTACTAATATGCCTGACCCTCGAAAGCAAACCGTAGGAATGGGCGATGACGAGGGAGAATTGAGACATGAGAGTAAGCTTCCTTCAGGTCGATTGCCATGAATCCATCTTGACATCTGATAGATGCCAGGATGCGCTTCTGCGTGAGCATCCTGAACGGCAGCTTGAGTAGGTGCCTGTTCAGGGTACGCAGATCTAGCGACCCCCGCTCTTTTGGGGTCGATGAAGTACGGGCTGTAAAACCTGTTGAACATCTCGGCTAGAGGGACGAGCACGATCGCTTCCTCACCAGAGGGGTGGCGACCTCGGCCCGAAGCACGGGGCATTCCTGCCTCTGCTGAGGTTAAGAGGATGCCCCGAAACTTGGGAGGGCATCCGGGAAGTTGGATCGCGTAGCCGAGACGGACCGTATCCCGTAGTCACCGTGACGGTTTGGGAAGCTCTTGTCAGGCTCCCAGGGACCGACAGGGAGGCTAGGGGTACGTTCTGCTTCATCGACCTCCCGGGGGTGGTTCGATGGCTGGCAGTGCGGATCCCGCACCTTGGGGGGGACCCCCAGAGAGGAGATCGGCTCTGCAGTTTTACCTGCCTGGCGATGATGTCTGATGATTATCCTCGACATTGGGTCTTGCCGCAACGTCGAGTTGCCGAACACCGTCGTGTAGAGGGTGAGAGCGGCTGTGATAATACCCAGACGATGATGTGGCACAACGCACCGTCGATTGAGAGTGCTTAGGCTGCTGATTATCCTCGACATTGGGTCTCGCCATGACGCAACGTCGAGTTGCCGAACACCGTCATGTAGAGGGTGAGAGCGGCTGTGATAAACGCCCAGAGAGGGAGAAAACTTTTAGAATGGGCTGTTGGGATGGGGCAGGAACCGTCCTGGATCGACCACCAGCAATGGAATGGCTGGGGTCGGGCCCGAAGGTATTCTCGATCTCCATGGGGTCTTCCCATGAGGGCCGCTTTGGCTTTCGCCGCGGCTGCTGACGGGGTGGTGGTCTCCTCTTCGATGTCTCGAAGAGGACCAGGGCTGCTGGGAAGCAGACGGTGCACGGGATCTCGGCGACCAGAGGGCGGTCGAGTCGCGGCTGGGGAGGACATACTTGATATCCTCTGTCTGCTCCCTAACTGTCGAACTCGACAGTATCACCAAACAGCCCCCCCTTGCGAGATGGGTGCATCGAGAAAGCGGACTTTCTCAGTATTACTCACCTGTGCAAGGTTCAGCCAGAGGTGTCTCTCCTGGACCACAAGTGTGGACATCCCCCGACCCAGGGCCCGCGCGATCACCTTGGTCGCCCGAGAGCGAGGTCGGTGAAGCCGCGGAGTTCCTGCATAAGCGCTGGGTCGGTCTTACCCTCGTGGAGCTCTCTCCGCGCATTGACCTGCAGGAAGGCCATAGCGTGGAGAGAGGGGACAGCTTGGCCTACAGCAGAGTAAGCTCTCGACACCTCAGATGCCGAAAAGCCTACGTGCTTTGGACGGGAGTCTAGGTCGAGCCCCTGGGGGACATCGACGTATCCTCTAGCTGCCCCATTATCAAGGGAAGAAAGGGTGATGGAACTAGTTGACGTGTACGCGCCGAAGGGGGCGTTCCAGGTCATACTAGGTTCCTCATGCACTTCCGGGGGAACACGGCACTGGGGGCGAGTGCGGCTTGGAGCCGCTCTCAAGCCCGATGTACCGTGTATCCAGCCGCGAGCGTTGGGAGAGGCAGTGCGGTGCACCGCAAACCAATGCCGGCGGCCCGGGAAAGCATGGCCATTTCGACATCCGCTTCTTCCTGATCTCGACCCCCCGAGGGAGGGAGCTTCAAGGAATCGTCGGAGTCTGATGCCAGTAAGTCACCCTCCGATGCTGCAACAGACATCTCATCATCACGTACCGTGTCCGATACGTGATTGAGGAATAAGACGGCGGACCGTCTCATGGGGAACGGTCAGACAGCAAGACGAGGTGCAAACGGTCCGCGAGCCAGTGGCTGACGGATTAGCGCTCACAGTAATCCTCATATCACCCTCGCTGCTCGCCGTAGCGCCGTAGTAGTCCTGCCATCACGGAACGGGAAGCCACCCGTGACGCAACGTCTGAATCGTCAACCGCCCGCAGTGCGGGCAGGACGTATCCACAACATCTGCCCCAGCGTACTGGAAGCAGACATCGTGTCCGTCCCCCTCCTCGATGAGTGTGTTGCACCCACGAGAACAGCGGGACATGCCACGCCGGAGAAATTTGCTCTTTTAGAGAAAAAACTTGAACACTTCTGGAACCGCCGAGACGCCCAGGGGAAGTCGCTGCAGGAAGGGACAGTCCGCTGCACCACGTCGTAGAGCCGGCAGTCTTGCAGCGAAGTCTGTTGATCATGAGCGAAGGCTCCGAAGAACAAAAGGTGAATGAATGAGGCACGCCGTCTCCCTTTTATACCCGGATATCCGGGGGCGGAGTCCGGCATGCAAATTTCATTCGCCAATTTTCATTGGCCTTTTCTAAGAAGTCGGAAGCGATTGGTTCTCAGGGACGAACTTCATCTGTCGGTTCGACACAACGTCGAGAGACCGACAGAAAGGGAATCAAGTTTATGTCTATGTGGTGTTTTTAATATGCATTAAGATAAACCATGTGCAAATTCATCATTTTAAACCAGTATTTTCTCCATAAAAGTGCCTTTTTTCAAACTGCCTTTGTTTATGACATCATAACCCTGTAACCAATCATGTTACCAGATTTGAGCCATAGATTGAGCCATAGATAGTGCACAGACTCGGCATTGAAATGATCGCTCCTGTTTCAGCACTGCTTCTGCAACACGTCGAATGAGGCATCTATGTGATCAATGGGCCGAGCTCACACAATTGAATTTAGGCAGGGACTAATTTGCCTATTCATGAATCTGCGTATCGTCGCTGTCGGGTGGAAACCTCCTATGTCCAAATTTAGTAAATTTCATATTTTTTCACAAATCGATGCTATTGGTCAGTCCCCATGTGGGTCTGTTATTTTTACAAATTATTAACCAATCTAAAGTGTTGAAAATAGTTTGAGAGCAAATCTCTTAACTCCATTGGACACTTCAACTGTCTGAGAAGTCTCGTAACTCCACCTCTTCTTCACTCCGCGGGAGCCTCTCGGCATTACGTCTCCTGATTGAAAGTTTTTTAGACAATAACGAGTGAAAATAGTTAGGTTAGATACATTTGAGTAGGCCTGTTTTGTTAAAAATCAATAGCTGTAATGCTTCGGTGCAGAAGGAAGCCCGTGAGCCACGAAGGTAAGTTTGTGAGCAGATTCGGCTAATTTCCGCCTATTAGACAGCCTAGTCAGCTCATCGTTTTTTGTATTACATCACTTATAGTTCTTAAACCTTTAAAATAGAGTTTAGGAAGATGTATGTAACCACAGTCGTTAGCTTTGGTTAACTATTGAAGCCTTTTCTCTTGTCAAGAGGCTCAACGCGACCGCCGACTTTATTTGCGTGCAGATTAATTTCCGCCTATATTAGACAGCCTTTTTTACGTTTTATTTTGGTATTGCATCACTCATAGCTCTAACGTTTAAAATAGAGTTTAGGAAGATGTATGTAACCACAGTCATTAGCTTTCATTAGCTTTTAAAGCCTCGTCTCTTGTCAAAAGGCTCAACGCGACCAGACTTTGATGAACACTGCTGGCAGCAGCGACGTCTGTGTCCGTACCATTCTTATCAATGACAGCGTAATCTCGTATCTCCCTGCTCCCAAGTCATAAACCTTGTATCTCTGATTAAACATGGTTTTGGGGAAATGTTGTGTTAATGTTGGTACACAACAGTATATGATAACAACATACGGTATAATACCAACTTTAACGATACAATGTTTAATAACTCAAAAAATATGCAGTTTTTTTAATTTCCTGAAAAATAATGGTTTTGGAGATACGAGGATTCCGCCCGACAGCGACGATATACTAAATAAAGCAAAGGTGTAGAGTTACATTCAAGTCATTTTAAGGCATGAAATTATTATCTCAGAAAACAACTTTAACAAATGCAATTGTAATGCATAAAGATGAGTTTTACGTGCTAAAATGATTAAATGCAGTGGGACTTTAATCTATTAGAAATGTCTGTCTTTGTATTGTTTTTTAGATGACAGTGAAGCTCTAGACTGCATATATGACACAGAACCTAATCTCATGACTGGCGAGAGTGCGGAAGAGGAAACAGAAGACAGCATCATGTCCCCCATTGCAGTGGGGCCCATGTCCCCTCAGCCCTGCAATGAGGAATTTACTCCTAAAGAAGGCTCACCCTACGAGGTGCCAGTCTACATTCCCGATGATATTCCTATCCCTTCTGACCTGGAACTCAGAGAATCATCTGTTCCAGGGGCTGGCCTTGGAATCTGGGCCAAAGCCAAAATTCAGATGGGAGAACACTTTGGACCATACAACGGACTGCAGAGCGCCACGGTTAAAGACACTTATGGATGGGAGGTATGTGAAAATTAGATGATTTGTTATTTTACACATTGGTTTAAAAATACTTTCAAGAGGTAAATTGAAAGATAGTTAAGAACTCTGTAGGCCTAATGGCTTATTTGATTTGGGAATGCAGTAGGGATGCACAATATTATCGGCATGCAGATATTATTGGCCGATATTGGCTTATAAAATAAATATCGGCATGAGCCGATATGAAAAATTACGCCAATATGCTTTGCCCATAAAAAGACGTGTTGATTATGTGTAGGCACTCTGACATATATTATGAGCGTGCACTCTCAAAGACCTGGCAAAGACACTAGCTGTCACACAACACGAGTACTAAAGTTCTTTTTCACG
Organism: Triplophysa rosa; assembly: GCF_024868665.1. Taxonomy (NCBI): domain Eukaryota; kingdom Metazoa; phylum Chordata; class Actinopteri; order Cypriniformes; family Nemacheilidae; genus Triplophysa; species Triplophysa rosa. The sequence continues at coordinate 2,475,829 of NC_079906.1, read as the reverse complement.
GCTTATTGAGTTTAAACTGTCATATAAAGACATGATTGTTTTTGCATGCCTTATTAGGTTTGAACTGTCATATAAACACACGATTGTATTAAAAACACACAAGGTTTTAGGTTAAGCCAGTGTTCTGACAAAAAATGTGCAACCATTAAAAGTCTTACATATTTTTGTTTCCCCACTTTTAGATTTTTGTTCAATGACTGTAATAAATATTATACTTTATTTATATAGCGCTTTTTACAATTTCATTGTTACAAAGCAGCTGTACATGAAAACGTCAACTATAAGCAATACATTACATTTATAAAATAGAAAAGGTATCAAGAGGTAACAATAGATACACTCTCATTCACACAAGACACACAAAATATACAGTGCACACACACTCACATGAGGCAGAAGGATACGCACACACACACACACTCACACAGCGCACACATGTATGTTTTATTATCTCCGTGGTGACAGTCCATAGGCGTAATGAGTTGTATACTGTACAAACTGTATATTTTATCCCCTACCCCTAACCCAACCCCTAAACCTAAAGTTCGTAGAAAACCTTTTGCATTTTTAGATTTTCAAAAATTATCGTTCTGTATTATTTATAAGCTTTTGTGCCTGTGGGGACCTCAATTTTGGTCCCCACAGTGACACGAGTCCCCATGTGTTGGTGTGCATTCAGGTTTAGGCCCACTAACATATAAAAACCAAGTCCACACACACACAGACAGAAGATAAAAGAAGAGAAACACAAGTAATATATTATGCAGACTATAAATTCATATGTGGGGTAGTATTAATTCACGCAAAATGTTTAAAATAATATTAAAAAGTACAAAATTCTAAAGCTGATGTCAGCAGCAACCCGGCGAGCAAAACGAGTGCAGCCAGTGTGCAAACAGTGGCGAGAAACCCAAAACTCCAGTGGAGAGAAAATAAAAAACTCGGGCTCAACCAGTTCTCCTCTGGCACTAGTGCTGCCTCTACAAGCTCGACAGCAGTGGTGTAGTCGGGGCCATACGCACATATACTTTTTCTATAGCGCTGTTTGCATATAACGACTTTTGACGATCTATATTAGCATATACCCTCCGCATACCCACTTATTTTGCTGCTTAAAAACGTCTCCAAGCAGATTTTATGGTTGCTTTCCCTTTAACCTTATCGCCTTTTTCGTATTTTGTTTTAAACACGTGATTCTTTCATTCAGTTTCTTAAAAACCTCCGACAACTGCATCAAGCGCGTCATCTTCAGTGTTAGCAGCGCGCCAGAGAGGAGTTCGTCCTTGAAAGAGTCCCGCTGAAGCCGTCAGGTATAATAACATGGATATACTGCTCACTTTTAGTCAAAGTTGCTTTAAAGTGTTCTTTCCGGCAATGGGTACTCTCTTCTTTCCCAGCTCGAGAGAGATTTACACTGAATTCACAAGTTTCCTTGCGCTGCTTTATCTCTATGATATTGCGAGGCATCACAAATCTTTAATATCTGGTACAACTTTTAACACTAGCTTTATCTAGGCAAAGTTACATCTGTATTCTGTACCAAGTAAAAATATTGTATTGCGGCCTGTATATTGTATATTTAACTGTAATAAATGTCATGTTACTAGAAAAAAACACACTGACTTCTATCTTTTTGCCATTTGGGGTAATGTTACAGTATAGTACACACCTTTTTTTGTTAGGACTACACCACTGCTACTTGCACAACTAGGCTAAATAAACTGATATATATATATATATATTATGGGGGCCAAACAGGAAATAATTATATAAAATCTGAATATATAGTTATAAATCCTGAATATATAAATGTAAATCTGAATATATATTGTTATATGTGTGAATATATGGTTATAAGTCTGAAAATATAAATGTAAAACTGAATATACAGTTATAAGTCTGAATCTATAAATGTAAATCCGAATATATAGTTATAAGTCTGAATATATAAATGTAAATTTTGAATATAGAAATGTAAATCCCGAATATATATTTATTGACTATATCTCAATATAAACATGTTAATGATCGGGCATGTCATTAGACAGACATTAGACAGGAGAATGGCTAGACGCACACTGATCAACTCCAGACTCAAAAAAGTATATAAGGACATGTTGTTTGTATTATTCATATTTTTTATTTATTTTGTAAATTGCATTGTGCAAAAAGTGCAAGTGAATAAAATCAGACACACGAGCAAACGTTTCAGCACATGGCTATCTTCAGTGCTCACATAACAAACAACGTTCAACTGCTAGATTCAAAAGGCTGTCCAGTGCCAGACTGTGCCAGAAGGTCCCCAACAGCCCTTAACATAGCTGTGTAGTTTTCGGCAGAATTAGTCATGACTGAGAGGGCTAGGAAGATTGTCGACAATCTGCTGATGAACAGTGATTTTTAGGGATGCACCGATACCAGTTTTTAAGACCGAGTACGAGTACCAGTTTCTGGTACTCGCCGATACCGATACCTATAACCGATGCCTGTATAATGTACAATAATGTTAATAAACAAGTATCTTACTGGTACATTTTCTTTTTTTCTTTTGTTTTTAGGTCTACTTAAATTTAAGTACTATTTTTTAATCAAGTTCTATTTTTTATGATAAGTAGCACAATTTTACTAGCACATTTACTTCAGATTACTAAAGTAAACAATATACTCTGTGGTCAAATGATTAAAAAATCAAGGGGGGTGGTGTGGTAAAATGTGAGTGTATTATAACTTGTTCCATTCAATTGGACTTTTATTTTGACGGGACGCAGTGAAACGCTGGTGCTGAAAGCTCCAAACACAATGCGTTCAGTACACGCAACCGCACCACTCTTTCACACACGGTAACGTAAAACAAGCAGAATACATACTGTATTTAAACAGTATCTGAATATTTCGTTAACTGTTGCGTTAGTTGTTAGCTGTGAAGCGCTAATTTCTTGTTAGGAATTCTTGTTAGAAATGCCTGGATTCCTCGATTCCGGCCGCGTTTTCCGCATTGCGGAAATCATAGGGCTCTATTGGTCTTTGGTATCGGTGTGTCATTACGAGTACGAGTACATGAGCTTGGTATCGGGCCGATACCGGTGCATCCCTAGCAGCAGCATGTGATAGACAAAAGACACGGGGACAATCGCAGGATACATCTGTCCATCAAACTCAGTCAGAGGTGTGCTGGTATGGAAGGTAAATCCTGCCAAATTTAAATAAACAAATTAAATGATGAAAATGAAAACCATATTAACAATTTCATTATACACAACTGTGCGCACAATATGTGCCAAAATGAAAAATAAAATGAAATGATTTCATTTTCATTTTTACACTGACAATGCGTTGTCCCTGTCAAATTGAAAAAGAAAATGCAATTGGTGATTTGACATTTTATCTTCCATAAAATCTCGAGGCAAGACTGCCAATATGAAAGTGAAAGGCAACTGTGGGAAAGAAATTGCAAAACATTTTTACAAATGTTTTTATTAATGCTCACGCAATAATACTGACACAATTCAAATTAAAATGTAAAATTTGATTTTCATTTTATTTTCTCTTTTATTTCATTTTCAAAGTCATGCAAATTACATCAGTGGGTGTGGATGAGCGTCTGCATTAATGGAAATGCCCACAAAGACGTTCATTCGAATGGTTTCTTTTCCCCCACAGCGCGGTGACACAAGCCTGCACAGGCTGCACTTAATAGTGTTTTGCGTATTAGATGTTTTTTGCTATGACAGCTGAACTTAAGGGAGGAATTTAAACAGGCGCATAATTTAAAACATGCATTCATAACATAGTGCAGCACTTTGTATAATGATTGGCGTTATCATAATGAAGTATATGATTTTGTAAAGTATGAAAGGTGGCGGGTGGTCCTTCGGTAAAACTGTGTAAAATCTGATCCGTCAGTATTATGTGTATAATGAGCCCATGCACACATGATTCATATTTCACTAGCAGGTTTATTTTACAGCTGTGTTGTTAGTTTGTCAGCTATATGCTAATACTTTAGCATAGTAATGCCTACTGTATATACATCTGTCGTGTCCATTCACATCCGCTCTATCAGTGAGCCATAATCAGTCTGCACTATGCCTGCAGGTATTTATGAATGTATATTACGAGGACAAAAGCTCATTGTTTAAGGCAGATTGTTGTGTGAGGGCTTTCCGTGTAAAACAAATGATTTCTTTGTTCATTTCTCAACAATTCTCAATATGTCTGTATGGGAAACACTTGATATCTACTTGTTAAACAGTTGTTTGGGTTTTACTTTAAAGGTTTTACTATGTGCTGTTTTATTGCGCCCAAATAGTAAAACTTCCTTTACAAACTTCATGCAATTATGTAAAAATTTTAAATTTAACAAAAGTTATGCAGATATTTACATAAAATATACACGGTAAAATATAACAGAGACACATAAATAAATAAACAATTGCTTTTTTATTACTGACAAACAATTTTGGGTAGGCTAATAAGTGGTTTTGAAGCACCCAAGTGGGAACTTTTGGAAATGCCATGATAGAAAAAAAAACGCAAAAGGAAACATACCTTTTGTACTATCATGCTCAAAAAAGACTTACAGGCTTACAATATATAAGTATTGGCTATCGGCTAGAATGACTTGAAAAATATCAGCATATCGGATATCGGCAAAAGTTAAATATTATGCATCACTAGAATGCAGCTTTTTGGACGTTGTTTGAGCATGGCCTTAAAATCTATGAAGGCCTGTGTCCCATTTGACATTTTATATTTTGAAATCGTTGTCATGAGTCTCTTCCTGCAAAGCCAGTATTGATTTGATAGACATTAACAAAGTGTTGTTAAGGTCATACATTACCAAGTCCAATCTACCTAAATCAAGACCGATGTCTTGCCAGGATAAGGCAACATATCTCAGATGAACAATTAAACCTAACATCAACATCAACTGCTCATCATTATTAAGCTCAAATTATGTAAACCTTTTTTTCAGGTTATTGTGCTTGCACAAAGGTTGGAAAATGCTGCACTCACCAGAGAGCTATTGGTCTTAAATGACTCACGATTTACTCTTTATATTGGAAGGCAGGACTTCCGTTACTAGAACATTAATATTTAACCCTCCTTCATAGCAACACCACTGCAGTGTCATATCTTAAGCTTTTATTGCTTCCCAGTACTACCAACTAAACAGTTTATTTGTTTTGCCACTAGTCAACACATTGGGTTTCTCAATTGCGGATCACATGCCTTAAAGTGCATTCCTTCTACACATACAGAAAACAACTCTGTTTAAAAATAATATGTTTAAAATATATTTAAATACACTGTGTAAAAGAAAGTGAAACTGGAGCAGTTTCTGACACAAACACATTTGAGCCACAAAGATTGCAATTGTTGTACATCATGTAATCAGTCATTTTGACCATCTGACTAGTTGACCACTTTTCTACAGGTGTAGTAGTATAATTAAAAAGGCCAATAGTCCAAATGACTTTGTGAACTATGGATTTGGGGGAAGACCACAAGGGCTGCATTTGGGACAGGGCCTTAGTTTAAATCAAGGGTGTCTAATTCTGCTGCTCCAACCTAAAACAGACTTGAAACAGCTGATCAAGGACTTTGATTAGGGTTAGCTAAACTCTGCAATACAGGTGAAGAACTGGACATTCTGAAGATGCCTAAGGGGGGTATTACATCTCAATTTGGCTTGTGGGATTGGTTACCCACTGTGAGGCTATGGATTAAAATGTTCATTCCATGTTTCTAGATCTTTTTTTGACTCCCCTTTTTCTTTTCCATCAATCTTTGAATTTCATTTAATACCAGTTTTCAAAACCCTGATTACTAAAGATATCAGTTTTTCTCTTTTGCCTGTATGTATTAGTATGCACACATCTGGTCATGCCATATGATATGCGTTATGGGAGATGGCATTTGCGTGAAGTCATATTGAACTATTCATTTTCATTTCAACATGACATCAGAGGATATTGAAGTTGCTTCGGTAAGCTCATTATGGCACATGCTGATTCCCCCAACATGACTGATCAGACGTGGGCAACTCAGTGTTCTTCCATTCAGGGGTGCCCCCAAGGGCCACCACTGCCACAGCCACCACTGTAGAAAACTCTTTAAAATGCATTGCGATGCCGATGTGAACAATTCTGCATGAGTGCATAAAAACTAATATCAATTATTTAAAAAATAATAACGTTTCTGTTATCATGTTTGTATTGCTATTGTTATTATGTCTTATTTTATTTGAAAACGTTGTTTTTTGACATAAACTATATGAATGCATGTTTCAGACTGATTTGAGCACTAGATCAGCACTTGCGCTTCTCTCTCTCTCCTGATGGGGTGAGAGAGTGCGCGCCTAGGAGGCTCTGTATAAACAAAGGGCATTTTCATATATTTCTGAACTTGGACCACTGTTGAAAGTTTTTTAAGATGTCAAGTGTTCAATTGACACGTAAAAGACACCACATTGCGTCTTTAAGCGATCTACTCGCATTATGAAAGAAACGTGCACCTCTGGACACCATGTCCGGCATCTTTTAGCGCTGGGACGGCTCGATATATCAGTTTCAAACGATCTCCAAATCCAACATTATATCCACCATTTATATAACATTCATCACCCAAATGCAGTGAACAAACAAACACCTGAACTTCGCGAACATATGCTCTCTCTCTCTCTCCTGCACACAAGTGAAAGTGACGTCTGTGCATGCTTCTCCTTCTCTCCTTGCTGCCGCGTGGGCTTTTCCGGGAGAATTGTCCAATAAGGGACTAAGAAAAATTGTTACGAAACCGTTTTATATTTTCGAAAAAAAAAATCTGAAACCTGTACGATCGCTGGGGGAGTGTATCGAGCACAGAAATACTACGTAATACGCCCAACTCGTTTTTTGACAAGTTGACCATGTTAAGCATGAGAAGACAGCACGTTTAACATTGTAAAGAAGTCACAATGCATGACACACCATTGCACCACCCCTTTAAAATTTTCTGGGGGTGCCACTGCCCCCATTGGCCCCCTCCCTCATATTCTTCTCTGCTCCACTGATATATACCATTCAAATTACATATGAAAAGAGTTAGCTAATTATAATATTGTGAATAAAGTTATTCCTAACCTAAGTACACAGTGATGATATTCTGTGTGCTATTTTGCTTTTTTTACTGTGTGTAACCTGAAAGTTAATTTAAATTAACATTAAAAGTTTTCACCTGTGCCACCAGATGCTGGGATGCATAAATATACAATTTCAAGTATCTTTTTTCTATCTATCAAAACAACTACTTTGAACGTAACCAGTTATTGTCAAAAAGTATCGGGCTGAGGCTAATCAACTTGCTCTTAATATGTCATTCATAAGATTCTATATTTGTTTGAGGTTCAGGGAAATTTGGATAAAGGGATGTTGTTAATTATGTCTTGAGTACAGGTGTAAGGAATTAATCCATTTGTTATCTCCCCCCAAAAAATGCCTTTTCTTCATTTTTGAGCTGTTACCATTGGCATAAAATGCAACAAAGATTACTAAAGACAACATATTTTACTAATAGATCTACCAATCTCTGTGAAAAAATAATGATGCTGGCATATTTTTCATGTAATTTTAACCCCTTCTAATTTGGCGCCAAATTTAGAGTGAAATTGTTATTTTTAACCCCCCCCTAAAAATGAGTGGATTACTCAATCATCCATGACCTTTATATTTTGGCTTTCATCACTTCAGATGTTGGTCTTACTTCTGTAAAAATATAAAAAATCAAAAATTCAAGCCCAGGAAATATAAAAAAATTGGTTGTTTTGAAACTGAATTACCCAGGTTGGATTTGATTACTTACACACCCAACTGAGAAATACTGTAGAAAAAGACATATGATTAAAAATGCTGCCAAAACACTCTTTGTCCAAAATCTCCATGAAAACGCACCAAAACTTATCACAAATCTGACAGTGAGAGAAAAATACCAAAAGTAAAATTGTTTGACCCTACATGTACAACATCCATGTTACAACTACACGTTAGATTGTGCCCCTCCCCTTTATTCTTCAATTCCACCCAACAACTATTGAAACGTACTATAATCAGTCTCTCTCTCTCTCTCTCTCTCTCTCTCTCTCTCTCTCTCTCTCTCTCTCTCTCTCTCTCTCTCTCTCTCTCTCTCTCTCTCTCTCTCTCTCTCTCTCTCTCTCTCTCTCTCTCTCTCTCTCTCTCTCTCTCTCTCTCTCTCTCTCTCTCTTTATGTCTGTCTGACATAATGATCAGATTTCATCCCTAATTTACATGCTCAAGTACTTTGGCATTATATTATAAAAAATACACTTATGGCCCTGCTTGACAGTATAATGATTGACAAGCAGCACATCTAAGGGGAATGTGGTCATGTACGCACGCACATGCTGACACACATACACTTGCTAAAGACCCATAGAGACATCTGTTCCACCATATGTGAGAAATCATGTATAAAAATGATACTTGCTAGCAGCTGCCAGAAACTGGTTTAAGACAGTGGCTTGATTTAACAACACGCATGTATGCAATAGATGCACTTTGAATACATAAATACATAATACATTTCTTGGGGGAATTCATAGTAGTTAAAGACAACTAATAGTGATATGTGTAATTTTTATCAATGTTAAAACCATTGTCTATGACAGTTAAATTTGTTCACTTTTCCGAGCACTGTCAGTCAAATCCATTTCACTTGTGAACGTCCTAATAAATTAAACGCAATGTTTTAGCTACAACCTTGACTTCTACACTGCTGCTCCCTCAAATCCTATAGTCCATATAAATTAAACTAAATTTTATATTTTCACTACTCGAACCTGGTGCACTCCAGCAACACAGCAAGGCATATTAGTATATCTGCTGCTCAGGTGGGTCTGGTTGTGTGCACACATACTGTCACTAAACAAGCTGGTATTTAAGTGAAAGTTCATAATTTGTTCGCCTGTTGCTTTTAAAAGCAATGTAGTTGCAGCATTAGATTAGACTTTTGTTGCTGTGCTAATTGAACAACAACAACCCAGACTTTTGGACTGAAACAATCAAGGTTAGGTACATTTTTAACCCAACAGTTTTGTTCGTCCCTATTTGACTCAATCCAGGGTTGAAAATAACCCAGCATTTTTCAGATTGTTAATGTTCTCAGTAACTATGATTGAGATTAATAGCAATACTGATGTATCTAATGGATAGCTCTTTTCTATTATTATATGTCTACTTGGTTTAGATGGCTCACTAGGTTTTAGAACACAACTGTCTGTGTGTATTACTGCTGCAGGTGTGAGTTAATGAGCATCGTCTGCAGGTGGATCAGGAAATTTTCCGCTCTCTGTCCCCAGGCTGTCCTGTCTCGACTGAAGAGGTGTTAGCTCAGATTCATTTTAGCAAGACGGACAGCTCAATCTCAGAGATGCTTAGCCTCAGGCCCTCCCTCCCGCAGACACTCTCTCTCTCTCTATCCACAGAGCACTGCTCAGGAACAAGAGACAGGACTTTTCTATTTAAAAGCCATTATGGTTGCTTTATCACAACATATCATAACAACGAACCGATCACAGACGCTTTCAATCAGATCTGTTTCTGAGTGGGCTCTGGGGTCCCAAGCAAAAGGTTTATAGCCAGTGGCCTTGTCGATTTAGGGGGTCGATAGTGTGATGGCACTAGCTGGAGTATTGACAGAAGTGCCGTACTCACTAGAGAACGTGAGGAAGAACGCTGACAATCCAATGTGATATGCTGTCAGATTAGATCCATAAGGGACTGCTGACACAGTGCCTTTTTGTGTGTGTTCACGTACTGCTAGATATATCTAGAGGGGACAGTGTGAGCGCAGGTCAAGTGTCTGTGAGTTATCCATCTTTACTGAATAAATGCACAAAATAATAATAACAAAATATGTTAATTATATTATTTTAACTTATATAAATATAGATAATTATCCAAAGAATTATAGCTCAACAGTTGCATATTCATAATAATAAGAAACTATGTGTTTTAATGATACCAATCATTCCCCAGTGAATGAGACAAGTTAACTAAAACTTTAAAAGCTGTACTAGTGGAGAAACAACCTAGGGACAAGCCAATTGTTGGTGCTAACTTGACAGAAACTGTATACTATTAATTAATAACAATTAACTAAGCTTTAAAAATATTGCACAAGAATCTCTAAGGTCTATCTCATGTTGTTAGCTGTGGGAATTGTAGGTGTAATGCGTGTTATTGAAAATGCTTCCTAAAAATGAAGATTCTGCCACCACATTTGAATGTAGCACTTAAGCCTGGCTCAGACTACAGGAGTTTTAAAATCCTGACAGATTCAAATTCTGGTTGCAGCACACACATAAGGAGAATTTTAACAGATTATCTTATTTAAAATCTTAAACCTGGCTCAGACTACAGGAGTTTTAAAATCCGGAAAGATTAAAAATTCTGGTTGCAGCACACACATAAGGAGAATCTTAACAGATTCTCTTATTTAAAATCTTAAACCTGGCTCAGACTACAGGAGTTTTAAAATCCGGAAAGATTAAAAATTCTGGTTGCAGCACACACATAAGGAGAATCTTGACAGATTCTCTTATTTAAAATCTTAAACAAGCTCACACTCATCAGTGTACAACTAAATTACACATATTTTAGGATATGCAGTCTTGTAAAAGTAGCTAATAGTAACCGTTTTAATGGGTTTACTATTTTTAGATGTTGACATCACATCTACATTTGAATCTCTTTTTCAAGCACTACAAAAATAGGTTTGCCCTTCGTAAACTTGCATTTATGAATGTGAAATGTCCAGATAAGAAAACGTCGGGGCGTAAAGTTGTGTTTATAAATAAGCCTAAAAGGTAGCAAGTTCAAAAAAATTTTTTAGAAAGTTTGATTGGAAGTTTTTTTATTTCATAATTGCACATCAAAAGACATCCTAAGACACCCAAACTACAGGATAATATTAAGATTATCATACCAGAGGACGCCTATTAAGTCATCTCACCGGGAAACAGAAGTAAACAAAGGGACATCGCAAAGTTAATTTCACGTGATCTCACCTGGCAACGGTTGTGTAACGTCTTTGTCGCTCTCTGAATGATTCTCTGTCTGTCTGTCCAAAGCCGCGGGAACGTATTTTGAGCAGGGGGTGCTACAATGCTTTTTGCTAGGGCTGAAGTTATGACTGTGCTTTGGGCAAGCTGCTTAAGTTTAATGTTAATAAATAACGGAAGAAAAAAAATCGCTTTCTCGCTGCCGAGAATAAAGATGAATGCCAATGTGATTATAAGACACAGCGTAAAAACAAACACATAAACGCATGTTATATGTATGCCTATAGCCAAATAACAATCTGTTGAACGAAACTACAAGCTGCGCGTTAGCAGTTAACTTACCCGGTACATTTAAAACCGACGCGACTTCTCCCCAGCTCTTTTCTTTATTTGTGCGGTTGTGGTATGTTTTGGAGGATACATTATATAGACAATCATGTTGTTGCCACAAGTTGTTCCTCCATCTCCGCTGTCCAACATTCTCTTGCAGGAGCTTTCGCGGTCGACATTTTTAAAGGTCTGTCAGTCACCTCCGTCACCTTGCAGATGTGCCTCTCGTTGACTGTTGCGAAAGTACCAACGTCACCACCCCGATTTAAAATCCTAAATATCAAACATGTTTGATATGATCGGGGCGGCCCCGATTTCTCTCGGAGCAGATCGGGAGGTGTAAGATTCGATCTGTGAACGCCTCACATTACGTGATAATGTGGGCCGAACCTCGGACCTGATCGAGGTTCTCGACCCGATTTTTTCAAAGATTCTCGGGAGGGGAAATCGGGGTAAATTCTGGCCAAGAATCCTGTAATCTGAGCCAGGCTTTAGACCTACTTGTTTACTCTGCTTTGCATTGTGCCTGACAACGGCCCTTAGCTGTTATAAAATGCATGGTAACCTACTGCTTCGCGGGACTTATTGCTTCATTTGGGGATACCACTGAATTGGTGCAAGCCGTAATTGACACAGACGTTCATTTACTATTTGTTTGCTGATGGCTGTTGTCATCATTTGGTAAAATAATTTGCGATGATGAGCACCTGCCCTACCAGAGATGGGTCTGCCAGATACAGGAGTCTCCAGGAATGTAAAAATGAGACATGGAGATAAAGTAAACATAGGAGCCATTTACACAATATTGTTATGAGTAACATTTAAACATTTCACAAGAGTGTATCACCCGGAAGTAGAATGTGAACACAGACTTGCTAAACCAACTGATTTCCACCCGTTTTGGGTACTGAGATGTGTAAGACTTGTGATGTGATGGCATTTCTTTTAAAGCCAGATAAATTATTTTTACACAAATCATGCCCTGGCAATATGGGTGTGTGGCAGATTTGATGTTAAACCCATTTTAACTTTAACAGTGATATTTACTGTCATTTATTTTCAGATATTACCCACCTATCCCCAGGGTTCGAATTGAGGCAGGGCTTGGGCGGTCCCAGACCCCTCATAAGCCTTAAGGGACCCCTCATAAGCAGAGGCGTATTAAGACCTCATGGTGCCCCTGGGCAACAGCCCCAGAGGTGCCCCCCCCCCATCAACCCACACGCAAGAATCCACTCATTAAAAGATTTATATATTAAAAGATTTTATAAGAATGAAACTCAGCAATTTACAATATACTATTTTACAAGAATTATACATTAACATGACACTTTTGTAGAATATAACACAAAACAACTCTTTTCCATTAAGTATTTTTAACAATTAGGCCTACTGTAGTTAAGGGGCACCTGCTTTCTGTTGTAATGTTACATTTCAGGTTTTGATGTAGTTTAAAAAAATCACTAACATTTTTTTAACAGGTGTAAATGTTGTGCGTGCCACAAAATGGGGGTACAGGGACACACACACACACACACTATAGTTTGCATGTATGTATTCACATTAGGGGGACAATGGAACAATGTACAGATTTTCAGGACATTGGGACTTTAATTCACCAAAGTGGCATTCACCAGATTACAATGTATAGCAAGGTTATTCATAAAAATAACATGAAACGTTATTGTTACTATTTTAACTGCTATACAGCTATTCAAACGCTCTATTTAAGCACAGTATGTGTATATTCTTCTTACTAAACGATCACATAAGTACTAAGATAAAAGTGTACTCCACTAAAAAGGACACGTATGAATTGATTGCTATAGTGATGACACCGACCGTTCTTCACTTTCACTTTAAAACCCAGGTTTGGATCTTCAATAGTGGCCTTACTTCCACGTACTATTATTAGCATACATTATCGGCACTATAACATCTTATTTCTGACGCATGCCATGTATATATACCTTTATTAATCAGTGCTAATCCCCGCATTTTTAGTCTCCGCTACAACAATGCGCTCTGCATCGTTCCCGCTTCCATCTGTTTGAAGATTAAAGTGTAGGCTACACGAAAGACGACTCGCCTCATAACAGTTACTTGTTATTGGCTGAATGTTAATTCACTCAAATCTATGTAACTAACCAGATAACATGGGCGGGAATTTTGGCGGAGGTGTGTCGAAAAAGTACGGAGGACAGAACCATTTTTATCTGAAAGTGGGGGTATTCCCGCACATGGTGCCACGCCAATTTAGCGCAGATGCGTGACTTAAGTCTTAAAAAACAAGTGCTTATGTACATTTATAAAAAATATATATTTTGTATTGCGGGTTTATTTGGTGCCCCTAAAGTCTTGGTGCCCCTGGGCACTTGCCCAATTGCCCATATGGTTAATCCGCCTCTGCTCATAAGGTCTAAAATAATGAACTTGGGGGTCCCCTGGTTTTCATTAAAACTAGACTACTAAAAACCCCAAATATGTTTGTCAAATTATTACGCTAAAACAAAACACCATTGTCTGTTATTTGTCCAAAGTTCATAAGACGCAAATTTAAATGACATTTTTATCTGAAAAAATCCATGCATGCTCAACTGCGCCACACAGAGTTCAATGAAGACAGACAGAGATGTCCTGCTGATGTAAGGATTACAGGTTTAACGGATTACCGTGATAATAACGTCAATTGGTTAGTAGTACCGCGTCATGTTTTAATTACCGTTAGGCCCGATTCACATCACTTATTTTCTGTGCGCATATTCATTATTAAATGTAGGCGCGCGCAAATAGGGGGCAACACGCATGCGATGCGGCACGCACATTTTTCTAGGCGTCAGCGCTGCATCGAGACGGAAATAGTTCAACTAATCGGAGTGCCGAGCGCGCATCGTGGGTCATTTGAAGAGAGAACGCGGTTTTAGACGCGAAATGTGAATCGGGCCTTAAACCGTACCAGTGTTTGCTTGAAAATGTCTGTCCAGCATCAAAGAAAGTTATCAATAGTATGACGTAGATGCAACATGAAACGTGGGTTTTGTTCATTTATGTCAGGAGAGTAAATCAGGAGTCATGAGTACTGACATTCGGTACAAAATAACGCTAGACATACCTATTTATTCACGTCTGCTTCTGTGAGTTTGTGATGACAGTGCTTCACTGATTAAGACTTTAATCCAAAAATGTGCAAATTTGTAGAAATTTAGACATACTGACAGACGTTCACTTAATATTTCTTTATACAGACCCATCACTTCTATTCATTTTTAATTAAATTATATGATCTGATGAGTTTGAAACTCCGTTCAGCTTGTTTCTTCTGCTATGAGCGCAGATGTCATGCCGCTTTCTCCTGGGTCCTAAACTATACCCATTCTCACAACACGCAGACAGATGATTTGCCGAATTGTGTTGTGTTTATATGAAAATCTGATTTACTCACTAAAGTTTGTCTAATCTGAACTAGGAAACTTTTACCTCATGCCCCCAATGTGTCATGACTAATATGTTATTTATTTGATGTAAATCAAACAAAAGTACATTTACAGGTAAACTCAATATTAAATTTGGTTTACAAGTACTTTTTTTACATTTCCAGAACATGTCAATAAAATTGTGATTATATTGACAACCGTGATAATGTTGTTCACTATAATCGTGATCTGAAATTTTCACACTGTTATATGGTGACACTGGCAGCGTGCGAATCCTCCCTTATTGAAAGCATTTATCTTAAATCTCAACAGTTACTATTTTGATATAAGTCGTTCTTTATGTACAATGTTATCTCTCATTGTCAAACCAGATGCAACATGGTGCTGAGCCACTAAAGGGATATACACGTGGTTATTTTAAAATTTTTGCTCTCCCCAAAAACATTGGGTTCCTTTGCAAAACTTTTGCATTCCACCAAGAATATTTTTCGCATTTCCCCAGAGATTATTTTGCACTCCCTTCTGCAAACACAAGCTTCGATGAGAAGGCTACCCTTCTGCTTTTGCCCACAGGAATGACATTAGTTTTTCTTTTTCTGCATTGTTTCATATGGATTATATACTCATATGCTTCAACATATACAGTGACTTTCTTGTTTTTACAGGTATAACTTTAATTGTTTTGCTTATGGTCAATATGTCTCATGTACAGCTGCTTTGTAACAATGAAAATAGTAAAAAGCGCTATATAAATAAAGTTGAGTTGAGTTTAGCAGCACTGTACAGACAGCCACTATTCATTTTGACGCGTCCTCTCCCTCACTCGCTCCAACAATTTTTTTTATTAATATTCCCCAAAAAGGGAACAGCACTGCATTACAATAATATAAAGAACAAGAATCAAAGGACATGAAAATAAATAAATACAAAAATGAAAATAAAAGGAAAATCTCAATTAGTAAGAAAAATGTTGTCATAAATTTAGAAAAACTTGTGTGGAAATTTAAGAGATTTTACAATAAGTGAAATATGAAAAAAGCAAGACATCAAACGTTGGCAAAATCTTAAGAAATTTGTTTTTGTGAATAAAACAGTTACGATGCAAAATAAAAAAGTAACAGCAAGATCGATAGCATGGTCACTGCAAAAATTTAAGAAATATAAATTTCAATCTCTCCCTCATGTGGATCTCTTTTAATGGATTATCAACATTTTAAGGACATTTATGCATGTAATGTGGTCAAATTACTGTGATCAAAACTATCATGTGATTAATGCTTGTACTGGCATCTTAATTAAACAAGCGTAATTACACTGTTAGTGGCATTGTTTTCAGATCAAATGACTATAATAAACAAAGATTGTAATTTTTGTATTTTTATTTATTTTAAATCATTTTTACACAATAAACATGAGTGGTTTATTATTTCACTTGTTTCTTTAGCTTTAAATTGTTTATATACTTCTAAATATTTTTGAACAAATTCGCGAAAACAAGATTTAAGAAAGACTGATTCTGGGTAAAATAATAAAATCTCCACATAAAAAGTATTCAAAACCTAGTCAAAATAAATAAATGCATTGAAAAAAGTTCCCAAGGCAATTTTATTGTAACTTTCAATTAAAGAAAAGAACTAACATATGTTTAAATAAAAATAGTCTCTTGGGACATAAAATGTCTTTAGCTGAAGAAAGGAACTTCATGCCACATTAATTGATACATAAGGTTAAGTGTTTGACAGAAATTACACAGCATCTGAGATGTGTGCCTCAGCAAAACTTCTACTGGATTCTACTCGATGACATCGGATCTCTATTTCCCCACCTCTTAACTTCAAAGGGTTTGACCTAGGGATGACTTTGCTGCAATGCAAACACACTATTTGCCTTCATGACACAGGGTAATTTTCCATATCAGCATTATTCATCTAGGTGAAAAAAGCTTTCCCTCGCCATTTTCTCTTATTTACCTTGCTGTTGACTTAGTGATACCTGGTGCTGGAACTGTTCTTGTGCCTTTGGTCTATGTAAAAGATGTTTGATTCTCCATGGTTGTTCCTCATATTTTTACCTGAATGCCTTTGTTTCCTGATCCACAACTGACAGGTAGCTTTTTTGACCATGGTTGACTTTGTTAGTCCATATGCTAACATCCCTCTCAACTTGAGCACCACGCCTCAGACTATCTGTCCTGGTCCTCCTGTTGACCTCTTTGTTAGTAAGCCTTTGTATGGAATTGCTAAGCCACTAACCATTTGTTGAGACCATACCTACTTGGCACAGTTGTCTGTTTTTATTGCTTAATAAATATACAGACTGTTTGTAGTAATGTTAAGCAATGCTAATGTTCAGAAGATAGAGTGTGATTGGAAATTACACTTTAAGTAAAGCATTTGTACAATGTATGTTTACATGTGGTGTTTTATGTAAATACAAAAATAATTAGATGCTATGCCACACACAGTAAAAAAAACCTCTGCAAATGTACTCACCCCTGTGCCACAGCTTCAACATCCCATTTTTTTTTTGGAAAATAAGTAGGCTATGTAAAACATTTGATGGAAAATATTTTGCTGGCACTCAAATTATGAGTCACATACTATACCAGCCGTTGTGCAAATATTCTCACTTTCCACATGGCATAAATCTACATGGCTCCTGTGGTCTTTGACATCTCTGTTGACCAACGTTTTGTTTTGCATCATTAAGAGTCAGCCTTTGTTTATGCACAAAGAGAAGGCAAAAGTTAAAAACATTGTAATATCTTCCACATTTGTTTTAAAGAGGTATTAAACATGCCATTAGCCAATTTAATCCAATTTTTAAAGCACTTAGGTTGGATAGATTACACCTAATATTAAACATATGTTCCATGTTGCTGTAGACACACCAAAGCAGCATTTTAATAGCTTAAAGAGATGGCTTTCTTTCTTGCGTCTTACTGTAACACTGTCAATTATTCCCAGGAACATAGTAATTGATAGCAGGGAAAGCGGGCAGCAAATTAAATGTCAAGATTTATTAGTGCATTGATGCCTTTTCATTTGTCCATAACCATTTACCCCATCTGTTAATTAATCTTGCATTTCAATGAAAACTGTACACAGCAGGATGGTTACAAAGACTTTATATTTTGTTTTCTCATCTTTTTCTACTCTTTTTCTACTCTTGCATAGGCATTATGTGTGTGCTTAGGCAAGCATCATTTTTACTGTATGTTGCAGGTGGTTAGAGATTTGTTTACAATGACTCACCCTAAGTATGAGTATCATACTTTGGTGTGTGATTTGTCTGGCACTGTTTTGACATCCATGATAAAGTGTGCCTTGTCGATGAGAGAAGCTATTACCTTTTGAAGTGATCAAATTAAAAATAATTGTCTGATGGTTACTGAAAAAAGCTAAAAATCACATAGACTTCCACTGAAATTCACAAAGACTCTTAGGCTAGGGACACAATACAAGTGTCCTGTGGGTGAGGTCATTTAACAGCAAGGACTGTAAAACATGCTAACAACTACCAAAGACATCCTTAGCAACCACCTAGAACATACTAGAAAATGACAGGGCAATATAGTTGGCTGCGTTTACATGGTTTACTGATTGTACTTGGTTTTGTATGACATGTAAGCACTTGATGGGATTGATAACTAAACTATGGTTATGTCATTCTAAAAATGTTATTTGACTTATTGTTTGTCAGGACAAGCATGCCCCTCCAGTGCTTGCTTAAGACTCTCTCATCCATTGGGGCTTGTCCAACACAGTCTCACCCCCGACTCGTCACGTATTGACTTTCAGGCAGTGTTGCCAACTTTTGCAAGACAAATAAGCAACTGCAGCTCCAAAAACGAGCCCAAAACAAGCCCAACATTATTCATGATCATCAATGTAATTTATTATCAATTATTTATTATTAATGAACGAGCCTGGGTCATTTTAAACTGACACTACCCTGTTTGAAAAACATAAATTATTTTACAAAAATTAATTGCAAATCTCTGATGTGAGCAGTATAGGCCTGGAGAGATGGAAAAGGAGAAGATATAATGAGCACTTAACGTAGCTGTAACAGCCACACATTTATAATAAAGTAAAACTGAACTATATGCATTTGATGTATACTTTTTAAAATTATATTCTGCAATGATCAATACATTTATTTGTTTGATGTTTACCTTATAGCCTAGTAAATAGGGTCATCCCTCCCTACCCCTTTGCTGCACTGTGATCAGATCTGAACGTTTCGTTCATTTTCACATTTCATTCTAATCGTGACAGATGTAATACATTTAGTTTAGTTGGTAGGGGAAAGGAGGCGGTGTGTTTGAGGACAAATTACGCTATTCACACGTGCTTAGGCTTGAATAACGCTGTGTAGCCAAATGCGCAGATCTACACTTTTAACATGTTTAATGATGTAGCCCGATTATAAAATGCTTTTTATCTTTAAGTGAATATTTCGTCTGTTTAGTATATTTACCTCCGATTACCCAAAGAGCGCCGATGATTACGTGAAGAGACCACTGTAACATTCTTGGCTTCTCTATGTTGTTTTACGTGCTTAGATCTGTTGTGTGACCTCCTGCGGCGCCGCGCAGACCAATCGGCGCGTGACATCATAGTACCGCGAGAGTGATTCGACAGTAGACGTCTCTGTATGCTTTCAAATAGCTCTCGCAGTGCTGTGATGTTATGCTCTGCTGCATGTAGTACAAAAAGCCTACCTTCGAGCAGACAGTGTTAATGGATTGAACAAAACAGCAACCATAGATGTAAAGAAACAAAGTTGCTTGTCAGGTTCAGAACAAGCGACCATATTTTTTAAAATAAGCCCAAAAACCCGCAACAAGTGATTTTTTAACGCGACTTGACAGAAAAAGAAGCCCAAGGTCGCGTATTATAAGCGGACTTGGCAACTAGGTGTCACTTTTTAACGAGCGGGGTACCTCTTTGGCGTTCCATGAGAAACCATTGCCGTCGACACGCAGACACGATGGGCACGCAAATTTTTCTGTAATAATGAAATTATATGTTGGGATGTTATTTTTCAATGATGAAATGTGTTGGTGTCACGGTCCCACCGTCTTGTTTATGAAATTCTAGTCGTGTGGCGGGATCGGGGCAGAGCCCTTAGGTTTTATGTGAGAAGACCATGAGTTGTTTGTTTTTACTTCTCATGTGTTTTCTCGTGTCCTGTCATTGGCCCCGCCCCTCTCATCTCATGTATTGCTCTCCTCCCGTGTCTAATGTTCCCCACCTGCCTTTGTTAATTATCCTTCGTTTGTGTTCCCTATTTAATGCCCTCTTGTTTCATTGTCTGGTTGCTCGTTTATTGTGCGTGGTGTCCTTGCTATGTACTCCATGTTCGCTGTGTTCCTGTGTGCTGTGTAAATACCAGTCCTAGTAAGTGTCTAGTCTAGTCTAGTCTAGTCCAGTCATTTAGTGTCTAGTGTTATGTTAGTTTAGTCCAGTCCAGTTTATTGTTCCTGTCTATGTTCGTGTATTATTTATCTGTTAGTGTTTAATCCCCTTGTGGATCTTTGTTTTGTGTTTTGTTTATTTAATAAAAGTTTTTTGTTAACCCCTTGATCTCCATCTGCCTGCAATTGGGTTCTTCTCCCTCACCATCCGTGACAGTTGGGGTTTGATTTTCAGTATAACAGCCAAGAAATTGTGTTTACGTGATGCTATTCAGGCAGTTTGAGCAAGTAACGTAGCAGTTTATTTATAATGTAATGTGCAACACAAGATACAAGCAGTCACAGTGTCGTTAAAAAAATACAAATATACAAATAAGTTTACCAAAGCTAAACAATCGATTAGGAACAGATGTGGAAGCGATCACCATCCGCTGTACATCTCAGGTCCGGTGAACACAGACGTTCAAAAATTGCTGCCAAGAAGAAAGCATTACATCGTTTCGTTTGTGCAATAGCATTGGCTCACGTGTGTCACGTGACTGATTGCGTCATTATGTCTGCTTTGAACGTGAAACGGTATTGGCTCCTGTGGAGACCCTTGTGTCAGGACTTTGTAAATAGAATCAAAGCCAATAAAAAAATTGTTGCGCTGCACCATTATTCACACTGATTTTTGATGCAAGCAAGTTCCCATTCAAGTACCAACCAGGTGGACTTACATTAATCAAACATTCCCTTAACCTCTGTTTTCTTCTGAGTACAAGTACTGTAGGTTACAGGAGCCCTGTGAGTTGTATATGCAGTGAAAAAAACTTCATTCTTGTGTGTGTTGATAAATAGGCCCATCACGGTCTCTTGTGCCCTAGGGCTGCAGCAGACACTGCCTCTCATCTGCACACTGAAAGATTGTCAGAGGTGTTTATGCTGCTAATTACAGGGATATTTTTGCTTTGAAGAGTATATTTGTCTGTTCACCGTGATATTAATTTGGTCTCTTAAAAGTTAATTAAATAGACTATGCACGGTCACTTCTGCGTTTTTATACAGGGGATGAAAACACATCCGCTGCTGCGCCGGAAGCCATTAATCTTTACAGAGAGCTGTGAAAATGACAGCGGAGAAGACGAATATTTGTACTCACTGCTTATGTAAACTTAGATTATAATAAATGATGTTCGTTGACTTTGTAAAGCTGTTAGAAACGGAGAAGCACTTTAAAATATATGTTTAAAAATACATTAAGAACTCGGATGGTATTAAAATGCTATTGTCTAGTAGTAAATCTAATACACTGTCTAATACAAAATACACTGTGAAGCGAAGTGATAAGTCAAGCTTTGTGCACAACTATAAACCACCAATGCACCCCTCTATTCTAAGCCTACCTACCCCAACCTCACCTGTTTAACTCGATCCTAACTCTTCACGTGTTCAGCGGCGGCTACTTATGCATGATAAACCAGCAGGTTTGAAAGGCAATCTACAAGAGACGACCCAACAAAAAACCCTACGGACGTGCTGCCGAGAACACCGCTTGCGCGGTGAACACACAACCGCGTTCCACGACACTATAAAAAAACAAAAACAAACAGGTGAAGCCTAAAGAGGTGACACCTCTACAACCTGATCAGAGGGCAAAGGCAGCAAACAAAAACAAACAGTGCACAAAACAAACACTTCACTCACCTGTACTTTCCGTCGAAAACGCAAAATGTAGCCTCCACTCCAACCTTACTCCACACTTTTCCAACAACGCCGTAATCACCAGCGTGCTCGCTCACGTTCCATTGTTCAATCATTCGGCGCGAAGAGAACAACAAGAACACGCGCCATGCAAACAACGTGTCACCTAAAACATCTAAGGAAGTACTTTATCAACACCGAGCTTCAATGCCTACGAACGAGCCCCAATTTGTTACGGCCAGCTCGTAAAGCCGCAACAAAACAAGAAGGTGAGCACGCGTTCACATTTTTAAGCCCATTTCTGGGACATTTTATTAAAACCACTCATATTTATATTACTGTTGACAGTGTAAATGAATAATGTAATGTGGTGCGTGTAGTGAGAATAGGAGTCAGTTAGAAAATCAGTGTAGTAAAATGTAAGTGTTGAAGTGTAATGTGTAGCTGCAAAACGCGGCAAGCGGCTAGTCGCCAAACGTCAGGTCCGAGCTCGAGGATGGAGTGTAAGGAGAGAGAGAAAGCCGCAGCGGAAGCAGTCCTTTTTAATCCCGGAAAACACTGGGCCCTAATGGTTCCCGGATCGCCTCCAGCTGCTGCACCTCAGGGCAAATAAACAAGCAACGTTATATTAGCCACTATGAACCTTATACGGGAACCGTCACAAGTGCATAAGGCTTGATAACAAACATAATCTTTACACCAATTTTATTAAAGATTTTCTACAATTAAATGTATAAAGTATTTTATTTACATGATTGTATTATTTTTATTTACATTTTAGATTACATACTATACAAATAAAACCAAGTTAATCCATCCATAATATTGCGTCTAATCTTTAGCATTAGTTAATGCTAGCGCTTTCACCAATAGGCCTTTTTCACAAGAGTCGGAAACCGCGTCACCGCAGTGTAAAGTTACTTCAGCTAGAGATTAGATTGTAATTGTAATTCTTTTGTCAATTAAAGCTTCAATTAAAGTTTTTCTGCAACTTAGTACATATAAAGGAAAGAAGCTTTAATGGACAAGAGGATTAATTTTCATGTTTAATATATATTAATGTTCAGAGGTGGGTAGTAACGCACTACATTTACTTCGTTACATTTACTTGAGTAACATTTTGGAAAATATGTACTTTTTAAGTAAAATTAAAAGTGTGTACTTTTGCTCTTACTTGAGTAAATTTCTAATAGAAAATCTGTACTTTTACTTCGTTACATAACTTACATTGCGTGACTTCGTTCCTTCATTTTAAAATATGCTTTTTAAAACACGTTGTTTATTTCAAGGTTGTCGTCTCTTTTTACGGGCATTCCCGAGTGATCGTTTCTTTTGAGTCGATTCTTTTGAAAGCATTAATTGAACAATGGGAAAAACCATTTGAATAGGCTAATGAATCAGTTCAAATGATTTGTTCAGTTCGCAGCACGATCTGAATCATCTGAAGCAGGATTACTCACTCCTCGTAGCGTGAAACTTAAGAACACGCAGAACACAAAGAGCGTTGGATGAAGTGGATATGAATCTATATCTATACAATCAAAACTGCAAATGTGTCATATTGTTTGCCAGCAATGATAGTGTTCGTCAGACACAGCAACATGCGCTTTACCTGTCAGACACAGAGACGTGGGCTTGCAGAAATAAACATTTGAAGAACAGAAGGAAGAAAACTTGTTGATGGGCGTGTGGTTCACTGTTTACTGTTTGTTTACAAGAGCGCTTCACAACACACACGTGACCAGAGGTGGGTAGAGTAGCCAAAATCTTTACTCAAGTAAAAGTACAAGTAACTAGAGAAATTGTTACTCAAGTAAAAGTAAAAGTCACTATTTTAAAAACTACTTGAGTAAAAGTAAAAAAGTATGCAATGAAAAAACTACTCAAGTAGCTAGTTACTTAGTTACTTTGTATCTTATTATATAGGCCTACTACATAAAATTAATATTAACGCCAATATTTTAATAAATATTTTTATTATCATAAGCAGATATCTTTGCAATATACTAGAGAGACTAAAGAATAGACAAACACAGAAGAGACAAGCATTTCTGTAAATTTCATCTAGTCCTGATGTCAATGTAGTTTACACAACTTATTTAGAATAATAGACCATGTCAAACTAAAGCATGAACTAAACTCAGAGCATTTCCTAAGATGATCTAGAACATCTGCAGTGCTCTCTTAAATGAAATACACATTTTT
>NC_079906.1:2425452-2449452 GCF_024868665.1 Triplophysa rosa | reverse complement strand
TCAAGAAATGTGTTTAACCAATCGAGAAAAACAGTAATGGTTACCAAGTAAATTGACTTGCCTAATTAATTATCTCTTTATTTCTCAGTTTTCTCTTTTTGACAAGATCTCCCAAGTGTCTACAACCTTTGTATAATGATATGTCCATGAATGGTCTGTGCTTAAAATTTAAAGGGACAGTTAATCAAAAATTGAAAGCAGTGAAATTCTGTTATAAAATGTTTTGACAATCACAGTACCAAACAGTCATTTCCTGGCTATTACGCATCGCAGACAATAGGCTAGTAGTCTAAGAAGCTGCCACGGACCAAGGCGGAAGGCAACACAAAGAATAGCTAAAATTATGGTTGAGAACTTGAGACAAAGGGAATTCTGTCACAATTATTATCAATACGCTTGTCCTTTACACTCTTATCTTACATCATTATTGTATTATAAATTTGTGTTTTTCTCCACTACCTAGGTAGTGGCAAATAGATTTATTCCATCAGTCTTTTTTATGCTTGTGTTCTATACATAATGGTAGTTCAGTTGTGAGGTACGAGCGTGACTCTAAAACAGGTAGTAGTATTGGCTACTTTTTACTTAAGTACATTTTAGAGCCCATACTTTATACTTTTACTTGAGTAAACAAGTTTAGTCAGTACTTCAACTTTTACTTGAGTACTTTTAAACATGAGTATCTGTACTTCTACTTAAGTAAAGGATGTGTGTACTTTTGCCATCTCTGTACTCTACCCACCTCTGTTAATGTTTCTCTGCAACTGTTTGTCAGACTGCTAGTTCATTTAATTGTTAAGTTTATACACCCTTGCTGGCATGTTATTCAAACGTGATCGTAGGGCTGCACGATTATGACAAACATCATAATTGTCGATTATTCCCCTTGTAATTGTAATTGCGATTATTTATTTCGATTATTATCCCTTAACATTTTAATTGTATTTTTTTGTTTTATTATTGCTTTTTATTTCACAACCGCATGCCATACTCTTTAAATAAACATCCAAAAACAAAGCTGTGTTCCTTAAATACTTTATTTCTGATACAGTATAGGCTCAAATATGGTTCCACTCGACCATAAATCAGTAGTTGTCGAGTAATTTGCCACTTTTTTCAGATCTATTTCAACGTCTTCCCGGCATTTTGAATAAAGTGCAGGTAATGCAACTTGAGAGAAGTGGTTGCTGGAGGGAATGACATATCTCTTATCCAATGTGTTTATTCGCTTTTTAAACCCTGCACTGCAAACAGTGTTAAGTGGGGTCATGTCTTTGGCTATGAAATAAGCAATCGCGTCTGTTATCTCAGTTTGCCGTCGAGAGCCGGCTGGAAACGGAGAAACACTAAGCAATGATTCGGTAATAGATATCTGTGTCGACGGTCGCGATCGATTCGAACTTGCTTTCTCTTTCGCTTTAATGCACTCTTCATATTGCACTCTGTGATTGAACTTCATGTGATTGTACAGGTTTGTTGTGTTAGACAGTGGTGCAGCAACAGTTTTTCGACATAACGTTTGCTTGCACAATATTACTTTCTGTTAGACGTCGTTGCTAGTAAATCCAAAATAATTCCATACCACAGATGATGCTTTTCGTTTTGGTACTAATTCTTGCATCTGCCCAG
Source organism: Triplophysa rosa (assembly GCF_024868665.1). Classification (NCBI taxonomy): domain Eukaryota; kingdom Metazoa; phylum Chordata; class Actinopteri; order Cypriniformes; family Nemacheilidae; genus Triplophysa; species Triplophysa rosa. Next base: position 2,447,823 of record NC_079906.1, on the reverse strand, counting down.
TACTTGACAAGTCATGCGATGTTCTTTTATCAGCACACGTTTAGTGTGAACTAACATCCTTCAACACGCATTTAGAGAATCCGCTCACAACCGCATAGAAAATAAACTGCCTGGTTGTTGTTAAGGCCACGCCAACATATTCATGATAGGCTGCTGATTTGCTACTGCGTCTAACGCGCAACAAACCTGCTGACATGGACAGAAAATAAGCATGAATGGACAGTTGTAATCGCTGCTTTTAACGATTACATAATCGTTGGACCTGTAATCGTAATCTCGATTAGTTTTTCGATTAATTGTGCAGCCCTACGTGATCGCATCACTGTATAATAAGAAATTACTTAAAAAATGGTGCAGTGTTAACATGTTTCTTACTAAATTTGAAAAAACTGCTAAGGTAAGGTTTATTTATCAATATATGTTTATGTCGTTCATTCATGTTCTTTCATAATACGTCAACAAATGTAAAATATTTAAACTTAAATTGTGAAAATGTAATAATTGTATTTTAAATGAACCGAAGTTAAGAAATGCAATGTATTACATTGCACTGTAACTAATGTTAACTAGTTAATTAGACCTTGTTATAAAATGCTGACCATAAAGGCTGCCTCAGGTTGCTGTCTCGTAAACAGTATAAACTTTAAATTAAGATAAAAACAGCAGTACTAGAGCTCAGTCTTAGCTGTGGGGTTTTACATTATGATAGTTACATTATACGTTATTCAGCTCGTTTGCATTATTTATACGAAGACATTTAATCCAGACACTCTTGTCAGAATTGGATACTGCTGTAACAATTTGTAGCAATAAACAATGAGGTGTCACGCCAATCACAAGTCCAGTATGGAGTACCACAGGGCTCAGTTTTAGGGCCTCTGCTCTTCACACTATACATGCTACCTCTATGAGATATAATTAAGTGACACGGAGCATATTAGCCCGGTTCTATTAACATTGCACTGGTTACCTATTACTGTAAGCAACGCATTAACTTGAAAATCTTACTGATTACCTATACAGCCCTACATGGTTTAGCTCCTCAATACCTGAGTGAGCTTCAATTGCATTAAATTCCTCCAGACTGTTAGGCCATACTGAATAACTGATATTAAATGTCTGTTTCTGACAGCTTGGTCATTTTTAAGAGAAATTGACCATTTGAAAAATTAATGATTATTTTATTTAACAAAACATTACTGTGAAGCCAACTTTGATAAACATGCACAATACAATATATTAACAAGTAGCCCAGCATAATAATTGTTTGGAAAACACGTCAAGCAACACTCACATGCTTCAGGTGTGTGATAATGTGTTTGTTTCTCCTCAGAAAAAAGGCTGATGTTTCAATATTATTCTATCTTTGATACAACTATTTGAAATATTTAAAAAAAATCAGCCTCAAGACAATGATGGTATTCTGTTTCATGGTGCAGCAATGTTAAATTTGTCATTATTCTGGAAGGGAGACTTGGCTCACTCATCAGCGCTTCAGAAAGCCAACTGTTGTGTCAAGTTGTGGTTAAATTGTTAATATTGTAGTTAATATTGTGCCAGGGCTCTAGACTAACTTTTTGCACTGGTTGCACTGGTGCGCCTAACTTTTTTTCTTAGGTGCACCAGCACAAAAGTTAGGTGCACCCAAATTTTCGACTGCATCGCATTTAACACTGCAGTTTTACCAGTTCTTTTTTTTTTAAATCACTGTCCATATAGGCAAAATTGACTTGTAAATGATTAACTAACAATCTGGTCAACATAAAGTTCTTTATTTGAAGCACAATTCTACAAGAAAGGTAACTTACTGAAAAAGTGTTGGTGCTTAAAGTGCTTCACTGAACTGAAACTTAAAACATGTCAAGATAAATGGACCAGGGCTTGACATAACCTGGGAGGTTGATGGCTCCGTGTCAGAGCATTGCTTATGATTTTCGGATGGATCAGGCCTTAACTTAACATTATTCACGAAAAAGTTGTCAATCGTTCTTTTCATCTTCTCTCATCATCCGCGCTACATCCACTCTGTTTAACTGACGGGCCTATAGGCTCCTCACCTCTCTCTGTCTGACTGCAGCACACGCATTTTCACACGTACACACCAGAGGTTGCGCTAGACTTTTTTTATTGTCTGTCATTTTGACTGACAGGCTCGTAAAAAATCCGTCATAATCTATTATTACCCGTCACTATGGTGCAAGGTGGCGTTAGGTGGTAATTAGTATGTTCGTGACGTCATCACGCTGTACTTGTGTCTCGGAACTTGTTGTATTTTAATACAACTGAATGCCCAATAAAGCCGTTGTTGTTTATATTCATCTGTATATTTAATGTTTTAATGTTTATGTTCATATGTGATTCGATCTGGGAAAACCCAACACATGGTGCAAATTTATATATTACAGTTTTTGATACCATATTCAAGCCCTTTCCAAATCAGTTTTTATTTTGCTCATACCTTGTGTATGTAACAAAAGTTATGGCTGAGGTCGGCTGAAGCGCTAGGATTTTCAGGAACGGAATTTGGAGAAAAACGGGTTTAAAGTTAAGTGATGAAAATAAAAGCACAACAGTCCAGTATCACAAGTAAAAGTCACTTTACAGTGGTAAAAGACTTAATAACAATTTAATAAAAAACATTTCCTAGTGTTGAAGTCTATAAAAATACTGTACAAAACCGTTTGAATAAAACGAAAGTAAGGAAAATGGTGCAGGGCACACTTAAAGAACGAGAGCTCTGCCGTTATCACTACACGAGGAAATAGCAAACATTACGGTCAACAACTAATAAGCAGTGAAGCAAGTTTTACCTTGTTTATCATGTGCATAGTGTTTGGACTTTTGATCATCCCTTGTATGTTTTGCGATCGCGGTCCAGCTCGCATGAGCAGCGATAACTCCCAGTGCTGCAGACGGGGAGCTCCGCCATCTCACGAAAACATTGTATGAAAAAAACTTTGCATGCCGTAGTTTACACAGGACTGGCGGGAAATGTGCATTGATACTCCTTCATTCTTCGTGTTATGTAGTTTACTTTGATAGGTGAACTGTCTTTCCCGCGTCTCAGCGCAACATCCGACGGGTTTTCTCAAATCGCATCACATATGTCTAGTCAGTAACAATGACATGTGAAAACACGCACGTCCCTTCGCGAGCATATCACGCTCTAATGAAGGGAAACGGGGAGTTACAAATTGCTCTCATTGTAATCCGTCAAAATAGCTGACGGACGGACGGCCTTCAGATTTTTCCGTCACTGGTAAACATTTTTTGTCAATGACACAGAATTTTCGGTTAACACGACCTCTGGTACACACACGTACAGGAAAATCTGGACCACGGCCAATCAGAGGGGGGTCCGCCCTTCACTATCTCTGATTGGTTTAGACCACGATATGGGCCTAATGTGTGTCTGTTGTTGAATCACAGGGAGACTTTCAGAGTCGCGGAGACTTTTTTTCTCCCTCGAACGGCTGGTCGCACCGGTGCGACCTCAGATTTTTCTTAGTCGCACCATTGAGAAATCAAGTCGCATGTGCGACCAAATTGGTCGCACTCTAGAGCCCTGTGTGCGTTTCTTAGTCTTCTCTGCTGGGCTTGTTTCTCTGAGCATCTTAACCTGTCTCTGTAAATCGGTCTTACTCCATTGTGGGATACATTTTTCAAACTAATTTCCATCAATGACAATGTTTGCTTTTCTTTCAAACCTAATCAAAGATAACCCACGAGTGCAAGTATTGTGACACGATGTATACATGTTAGCAGAAACACAGTGAGCCAGCAGGAAAGATCATCCATCACATTTACTTTGTGCTCATCCTGAGAATAATTGTTAGTCTTATTAAATAATTACTGAAATATATTGGAAAAAAAATGTTGGTGTTGCTTTAAAGAACTAATGGATTTTTTGGTGTTGCTTTACTGAACTATAATATAACATTTGTTGGGAAAATAACAGTGCACAGTGTTTCCCCTACCATTACCTTAGGGCGGCGCCCCGCTTCTCCAACGGCACCTCCCGCCCCCTTGAAGGTCAAGTTAATTTTTTATGTAGCGTTAGATCACAAGAGAAGTCATTTAAGGTTACCTTTCCTATATAACTTGTCTATACCTTGTTCTCGTACTAAACAAACTAAATAGCATTATGCTATTAATCTTATTTACATGGCGGCATGTCATTTCTGTTTCTACGCGGTCGCGCCTTTACAATTCTCTCTGTATCGAGTTCCGACTCGAAGCGCGCGCATATACACAGTTAAGCACATCTTCACCAGCGGACAGAGAGCGTGTGTGGGAAAATATGTCGCGTCAACCACCTGAAAAGCAGATTAAAAAAATCCGTTTTTAAACGCTCCCACGGTGGTGAAAATACGCATGCCCTGTCCCTGACAAGCAACAGTCCAGTTAACACCGGATGACAGTTTTCACCCAGTTTATCCTTTGTTCCATCCGGACCGCAAGACACAATGAACCATTAAAAAACAGACTATTTCTGTAGTTTAAATTGAGCAGCGGTGCATATAAAGACATGTCGCATATAAAGACCTGCAGACACCAAGAGCAGGTAAATAAATGGACACTTTTTCTGTAACGCTTAAGTAAACGAAAATGCAGCCGTAATAAAGTATTTTTAGCTGTCAGTCAGTTTACTGTTTGCTATATAGGTTTGTGACAGATTATAAAACATAACGTCTTGTATCTACAGTAATCAGCATGTTAAGAGCATTTCATTGTGAATCATATTTTAAAGGCGCAGTTCTTAATTAACAGCGGCCACTAGCATTGTATTATAGATTTGCCATGAATCGCTCAGTCCAAACACGATGGTGGTCACCACAGTACAAAAAGATGTCGTTCTCATGTTGACGCAGGGAAGAGATTTTGCGGGCATTAGAAAGACTGTAGAAAGAGCTATGACTTATGTATTACATAAAATAAAAGGTTTGTGGATTTTAAGTTTAAAAAGAAGGATAAAAGTCAGGCAGTAGCAAGGACCTGTGTTAATATTATAAAGACTTTCCAGCAGAGACGCGTTAAGACCCGCGGTACTAAGGCTTTTAGCAGAGATACTCACAGATATCTATGGAGATACTTTCCAGCAGAGAGTCGTTGGAGAGAAAGATCGTCTAAAAATCACCCCCGAGGATGCTTTGATTTGGATCAGTACGTGAGTAACATACTAACATACCAAGATATGTTGTTGTTATAATATTAGCTGTGTGACGGAGCAGTTTGAGCGTCATTGTTTATCTGGAACCGCTTTAATATTGTACTCATCCAGATGCTTGAGAGAGAGAGCGAGAGCGCGTTGGAGCTGAAACTGGAGAGCGCGTTTTACTCTTTTACTCAATGATGAATATAGGCTCGATGCACATTTCGCGTCTAAAACCGCGCACAAAACGCGAGAGGCACAGCTTTCTCCTTTTTTACAAAGCGCTCCGGCAGTTGCGCACGCAGAGCGTCTGCCGTTGCTAAGCAGCCATGGGCCACGATAGCCGTTGAGACGAGAGGGTATAAACAAAGGATATATGGATTATATGCACTGAAAATACCTTGCAATAACTCTACTACTAGATTTAGTTATACTGTGATCATCTGTGTCTCCATTTTCATTGAGCTTGTCTATATTGGCTGGTTGGTTGTTGTCACATGACCTGCGGTGCGCTTGCGCCTTTCTGAAAAGTTGAGATTTTTTCATCTCGATGCGTCGCCCCGCAATCCGTTTTACCACGATACCGCAGCGGAGAGGAAGTGGAAACGCGCGTTGTAGAGATTTTTCTGCTGTACAAAACATGGCGGCGAATTCAATATATGTAGGGCCGCTCTGTATGTAGATATAAATATCTTATTCTAAGGTAACGTTATTACAAACTTAATGGTTCATTACGTAAGGTCTTTATACACCTCTGAAGAAATAGTTTTGTATATTATATTGCATTTCTGTCAATAGATTCTCCTAAAAATGCCGTATTGTTCCTTTAATTGGAAAGAATATTTAGAATCAGTTCTAGTATGAATGGCATGGAAAGGCTGTTAGTAACTTTGTAAGTACTCCTGCTCATGATATATTTATTTCAGTTGTTACATTTTGTTGTCAGTAGTTTTTTTAAATATTAAAATAGACCACTGGAACTTCGCTTCAGCACCAGAGCCTACAACACATTTTCTCAGTTACCAGACCTTCTATGTTTCATACAGACTGTGGTTATCAGAATATAAAGTAAATGGCCTTAGATTGCTTTATTTAACATTATTTATTTAAAAAAGTATTGTCCGGACCTCCGCCGCAAAAAAAAGTATAGAGACCGCAGCCCCCCCCCCCAAAGCCATAAACCTAGGGGAAACACTGGTGCATATCAGATGTAAAACTAGTGCTTTGTGATACAACTTACTTAATGTTTGCTTTAATAATAGGCTTTGAAGAGTTTCTTTTCTCTTTCTTCTCTCTGATTCACACACACATTGTTTCACGAATTGACACACACCTGTTTCATCATAGGTAACACGATGTAGGATTGTGAGACAAGCTGATGTGTCTGGGAACTTCAGAAATTACTTGTGCCTTGCCTCTTTTGTCTCCATGGTAATGTTCAAGTGCTTAGTATTCTTTAAAACAAGTTGACTAATGCTTAAGTGCTTTTCACAGTGCTTTAGGAAACAGCACGTGTAGGACAGGTCCCTGTGCAAGCCTGTACCACTGTCTTATGTGCTAAATCTAATGTACAGTAAATGTCTCACCAGGTGGCTGAAATGCACAATGCGTCTTTAACTTTTTTTTTAAGCATACATCACAAGCGATAGACAAGCCTTGTGGATAGTAGCATTCTCATAGTGTACCACCCCGTGATGGAGAGGTCTAGAAATGTGTGGACAGAGTCAAATCTGGATTTATTTATGTATAGTGTAAGGGGTCCATGTGGGGTCCCAGCTCAGGCTAAATCAGCTGGGGGATGGCTACTTCTGTATTATAGTTTCAGTTGCAAAGGCTGATCACAAACTACATTCAGAGTAGGGCTGTCACGATTATTAAATAATCGTCTCATCGCGATGGTTTGACCTCATCGCGATGGTTTCAGATCATCGCAATTATCGCACATCTCTATAGAAGACACTAGGGGGAGCTGTAGTGCATCTGCATATTGCATATTTTATTATATATATTGTAACTAAAGCATGGTAATACTTGTAAAATGTACCACCACAACACAATCACTTTAAAAAAAACTAAAGCATATACCATAAAAATAACCTGCAGTACAATTTAATATTATTTCAGTGTGAAAACCAGTCTACCAAAATCTCATTAACATAGAAGTAAACTTTTATTCTAGTCTTGCAAGTGAGAAAAAACAGACTAGAAGCTTTTCTATGACTGATAGCATTTTAATGGAGGCTTCAATTCACTCCTGATCAATTTACTTAATTTACAAGTATTTGGCGGTTGTATTATTGACAGGTAAAAGCCTAAACCTTCAGTATGATGACCCAATTTTTTCCTATGTATTTCCAAGAAAAAGAACATAGTCTTTATATTCAGAACAATATGGTCGTTTCAAAGCTGAATAAAAAATGTATGAGAATTAAAAGTCAAAGCTCTAAAACAGACAATTAATCGTCATAATCGCAATGATTTATTAGACAATTAATCGTCAGCCAAATTTCATAATCATGACAGCCCTAATTCAGAGACACATAAGCACACTCCTGCATGTCACATCACTTAAAGATTCCAACTCTGCCAGCCACACAGAAAGATTTTTAACATTCATGTCAGCAAGCACACATTTTTAAAGAAACCTTAATGCCCACATGTCTACATTTTAAAACACAGTTTAACATTTAATTTAGTCTAAGCATTAAACTATGTAGACACAAATCTTGTCGAAGATGCTAGATAGCATAAATAAGCATGCTCAACACTTTGTTAAGGTGAAATATTAAAGCATCATTTTACTCACTGTAAATTAAAGCAACAAAAAAATGTTGCCCTGCTTTTTGCTGTCAATGTTTTAAAATAAAAGCAGTTGTCCACTTTTTGCCTTTTGTTCCAGGCTCAGAAAAATTGTATACTGGCCAATATATCGGTCATCGGCTTCCAAGAAATATCAGTTATCATTATTGGCCAGAATTTACATAATGGGGCATCCCAAGTTTATTGAATTTTTTAATATGTTGTTAGTTTAACAACATGCCAATTTCAAAATCTGAAATGTATTTATTTTTGAGTCTCCTAAGTACTTTACATGCAGAGCAATCTGTCTGGTATGAAATTATGCTTCAGTTAGGATGCTAGCTATGTACTGTAGGTAGGTTGCTGTACTGAAGGTTTTGGAACAGAGGTGCTGTGTTTCATGGATTTTTTCTCTCTTTGATCGAGCGAGACTCTCTACTTTTCACTGGTGTCTCTTTTGAGCTCATGGACTTTAATGCATCTAGTTCAGTCTTATCAGTGCAGTAATTTAGCCCTCACAGCTAGGGTTTCTGTCAGCCACCCCTGGCCCATTGTTCAATGCAGCTGTAGTTTAGATAAACCCTCAGATGGAACAAAGTCTGTCTTGACCTTTACAGACCCAATCACACTTGTTTCCCTTAAAACTAATTTCTGCTGCTTTCGGGTCTGGGTGAGCATTATATGGGGAATAAAAGGGGAGGGTGAATAAAAGGAGAGAGCTAGGCAAACACAGAGAAGATTTAGATGGCTGGCTGCGCTGGCTACACTCTTCCATGCTTGTCGGTAAAACACATATGCCCCTTTATAATGCTTTTCTTCATACTCACATGCTGCATGTAAATGACCTTCCTATAGAAAAAATACACATCATATCACTCATTAAAGCGGCAGTCCGTAGGATTGGCATCTTTGTCGCCATCTCCGTTTGTAATTGCTACTGCAGGTGATGTGCGGAGGTATTTCTTTACGTGAGTTGTGATTCGGCACTGCTCAACTGCGCGGATGAGTCTGATGTTTTGAGTCGTATGTCACATGTAGCTTGTGACAGCACCGGTGAGAATCTTCAGTAGCGCATCTACTACGTTTTGGATAATATCCACAGTTGGAAGTTTTCTGGAAAATGTCATCTGAACAAGTATGTAACATTTTTAACGCATTTGTTTTGACCACATGGTAAAATAAATATTTTATAAGTAAAAAGGTTGTTATATTTAACGAGCGCATTGTTAAATCAGATCGAGTCAAATGCTGCAAATCATTGTTATCATGTGTTATGTATGTTCATATAACACGAAACGGATAACATGGCAGATGATATAACATGAAACAAATAAGAACATAAACAGACCCAAATAGCGCTATGCTCTGAACAGTGTATGCACGGAGTTCGCGTTATGTTCGCGTTATGCATCACCAGTGCAATATACGATATGCATACAATGCTGACATAACAAAACTGACATAAACATCTTGTGACGGAACTAAAATCACTTTACCGATCTGAATCAGCACCAATACTTGACAGCGGAGGCGGAAATGGTTTTCTTGGAGTAGACATTGCTATCGCTCGTAGCTAACACAAAACAAAGTACATTTATCATAATGAACATAACAAAGACAGAAAGAACAACCGATGAAACGTCGTACCCATCTGCATTAACACCAGTCAGTAAGCTACGTTTTTTTGTTATCTATTAAAATATTGAAATGTCTTACCTGTTCAGAATGAATAAAGCCATATCTGAATCCGTTTTCAACCCTTTCAGATCACGGAGTTCACGCCACCTTTGAAATGCCTTGCCAATATTAATCCTTGTTTTCGGACGAGTCCGATCACATTCCCTTTTTCTGAGTAAACTGTCATCAGTTCGTACTTTATTGGTATTCACACCTGATGAATCACCAGATGCCAATGATGCTTGCCGTTTAAAGGTAAAAGTACTAAACGCCGTCATAAATAATTCTTACAGTTGTATAAAATCCTACCAAACAGTTGTGAGTACACACTGCAATTCACCTGTCACTCGCAGCATCCACGTGCTAGGTAGCAGCCGGATCCTCTTCGTTCTGTGTAGGAATGTGACGAAATGACGCACAGACGAAAGACACCAAATAAGGATCTCCGGAAAGTCGACCCGACAGGGCAAATTACAAACCATTATTACAAGCTTTCCGTGGTGAATCCAGCAAGGGTAGTGACACAGTTTTAAACACCGTTCTTTCATGTACTTGCTCAACAATTGGTTTTAGCAAATTTTTACTCAAAAAAACTTGCGGATTGCCGCTTTAACATCTCTATTGTTTCTCCAAAACAGTAATGAGATGGACAAGAAAAAGATCCCAGTTGTCTCACAGGTATCTCCTCTCGAGACAGATCAAACTCAAATATCTCTCCTAAAACTCCCAAGACTAAACTGACTCTTAGCCTCTGCTCTACAAAAGGCTCTTCACAGCAGTGCCATATAGGACGATATCATAAATCATATAATTTTGTATCTGTGTCTGTATTCATATAGAACCGGAACCACATTGTTTTCTATAAGTGAAAGTACACATGACAAACAGGTCGCGTTTTCTGTAAGTAAAAGTAACGTTACACAGGACAAACCTGTTGCGTGTTTATAAACCATACACATTGCTTTACACGGACAAAACGGACAAACGTGTCACGGTGTCATTTTTACCTACTTTTACACAAGTTGACACAGGTCCCTAAGGAAAAAAATACTAGTATTTACAATTTCTTCATCTGCAGTTTTGCCTTGTTCAGACTAGGGGATTTCGATTGAAAATATAATAAATCCATTGCTCTCTTGTCTCTGAGGCTGGGACTAGTGTTCTGTGCTGGTGTGTGGAGCCAATGACAGAACAGTTAGCACGCTTTGCTTGAACATTTGCCATGGCGTTGAAACTGATACACGTATGTCGCTTGCGAAAATGGTGGCAGCACCATGGGTGGAAACGTTCAGATTAAGGGCGGTAATATTATAATAAGAACTCCTAACTACGTCAGAAAGGGTGCGAATTCTGATCGGCTCAATTTTTTCACACCTCTGCTTGCAGAGAAAGGCTCACCAAAACGAAGTTCTTCTGTTTAAAACAATAATACAGGATATATATACTGTATATAAATAAGAATTTTTATTTAAATAAACGTGCTAACTGTTAGGGGCAGTCGTGGCCTAATGGTTAGAGAGTCAGACACCAGAAGGTTGCCGGTTCGATTCCCAGGGCCGGCGGGTAACGACTGAGGTGCCCTTGAGCAATGCACCTTACCCCTGCTTGCTCCCCCGGGCGCTGCAGTGATAGCTCCCCACTGCTCCGGGTGTACGTGTGCTCACCACTTGATGTGCGTGAGGATGGACTCTGGATGGGTTAAAAGCAGAGGTCACATTTCGGATATGGGTCACCATATTCAATTCAGTTTTATTTATATAGCGCTTTTCACAATGTGCATTGTTCTAAAGCAGCTTTACAGGAGCAAATAAGAAAAACACAGAAAGGTAAAACAGCACAGTGGATGGTGTTTATAGACCAAGCAAGATCATTATAATAAATAATATCTAATAAATAAATGAATAAATAAATAAATAAATGCAGTCTCCCAGTGAGCAAGCCAACACTGCACTGCTCTGCTGTGGCGAGGAACCCAAACTCCAATGATGAATAATGGAGAAAAAAAAACCTCGGGAGAAACCAGGCTCAGCCGGGAGGGCCAGATCTCCTCTGACGTGTCATAGCTGCAATCAGTGACCCCGACCAAAGCCACCGAGCAACGTCCACGAAGAACAGGGAGAGCCCACGAGCCGCGACCCAGGAAGCCCCACCCGCCGAAACCGTGCAGGTCCAACCCGGTCTCATTCCGCGATCAACAACAGACAACAGAGGAACAACCAGGGAAAAGTAGTAATGGCATAATTAACTTTATTCCTCTGTTGTCCGACATCGACCACAAAACAAGACCAACCAGACCAGATCCACACAGTCCCAACAAATGAAACGCCCCGAACCACAACCAACAAGCCCCCCCACTCCCCACAACACCCACCCAGCTACCTCCAATCAAAGTCACTGAGTGCAGCCATAACTTCAAACTGCTGTCGTGTGATGTAAGTTTAGCATTAAATACCAAGTATTGTAAATTTAGCATTTATGTGACAGGTAGTCCGTCTTTGCTCTCGGCTGGGGATGGAATTGTCTGAGCTGGGCCGGCCAGATGGTCGCCTTTTTCTTGGGTGGTGATGGAATTGCCTTGGATGGAGCTGGATGGTCAGTCAGTCCGCAGGCTCTCGCAGGAGGATGGCACGGGATTTTCCGATGTAGCTGGCGTAATCTCTAGTTGTGGATGGGCATATGACGTTCATCTGGGCCTGGCGGAATCTCTCCCTACCTCGGGATGGGCATCCCGAGGCGAGGGCAGAAACAGAAAGAGAATAATTAGCGTAGCTGCTGTTCATTAGCTATGTATTAGTGAATGCTTGGCTGAAAAGATGTGTCTTTAATCTAGATTTAAATTGGGAGAGTGTGTCTGACCCTCGAATAGTATCGGGGAGGCTATTCCAGAGTTTAGGTGCTACGTATGAGAAAGCTCTACCCCCTTTGGTGGATTTAGTTATTCTAGGTGTTATCAAAAGTCTGGAGTTTTGAGATCTTAGAGAGCGTGATGGGTTGTAGTGTGGTAGAAGCTCTGTTATGTAGGTAGGGGCTAAACCGTTTAAGGCTTTATAAGTAATTAAAAGAACTTTAAAGTCAATACGATACTTAATGGGTAACCAGTGAAGGGTTGATAACATTGGGGTTATGTGATCGTATTTTCTGGACCTGGTTAGAACTCTGGCAGCTGCATTCTGAACTAACTGTAGTTTGTTTATTGATGCTGCAGGACAACCACTAAGCAGTGCATTACAGTAGTCAAGTCTTGAGGTCACAAATGCATGAATAAGCTTCTCTGCGTCAGCCACACATAAAATATTTCGCAATTTGGCAACATTTCTAAGGTGGAAGAAGGCTGTTTTTGTGACATTTGAGATGTGATTTTTAAATGACAGGTTGCTGTCTAATATAACGCCAAGGTCTTTAACTGTATTTGTTGGAGTAACAGTGCAGCCTTCAATTTGCAGGTCATAATCCGAAATATTCTGCTCACGTGTCTTTGGTCCGATAAGTAATATTTCTGTTTTATTAGAATTTAAAAGAAGGAAATTACAAGTCATCCAATGCTTTATATCGTCGATGCACTCTGCCAATTTGGATAGTTGGAAGGAATCATCTGGTCTTGATGAGATATATAGCTGAGTATCATCTGCATAACAGTGGAAGCTAATTCCATGTTTTCTAATAATGTTTCCAAGGGGCAGCATGTATATGGAGAATAGCAAGGGTCCTAAAACCGATCCCTGAGGTAATCCATAATTTACTTGCGTTAGATTTGATGATTCCCCATTTAAATGGACAAATTGATGTCTGTCTGATAAGTAAGATCTGAACCATTGTAGTGCCTGTCCCTGAATACCGGTATAATTGTGTAAGCGATCTAGAAGTATTTTATGGTCTACAGTATCGAACGCAGCACTAAGGTCGAGCAGGACTAGGAGTGAGATGTTACCTTTATCTGATGCTATAAGCAGGTCGTTTGTAATTTTAACGAGCGCAGTTTCAGTACTATGATGCGGTCTAAAGCCTGACTGGAATTTTTCGTGTATGTCATTATTTTGTAAGAAAGAGCACAACTGAGTGGACACTACTTTTTCTAGTATTTTAGACAGGAAAGGGAGATTTGAAATCGGTCTATAGTTTCCTAGTTCATTGGGGTCTAAGTTTGGTTTCTTGATAAGAGGCTTAATGACGGCCAGTTTAAAGGCTCCTGGGACATGGCCTAGATTAATTGATGAGTTGATAATGTTATAAATGGGCTCAATTACAACGGGTAATAACTCTTTTAATAATTTAGTTGGTATGGGGTCTAATAAGCAAGTTGTAGGTTTAGATGTTGCAATAAGTTTAATTAAATCTTCTTGTTTTATAGGTGAAAAACACTGTAGCCTTTCTTTTGGGGCGATGGTTGGTACTAATTTATAGGACAGACTTGGAGGTTGAGTTTTTACTATTTTGTCTCGTATGTTTTCAATTTTCTCTGTAAAAAAATTCATGAAATCATTGCTACCAAGGTGCGGCGGAATACCCATGTGCATATGGGTATATATATGCAATATATGGGCAATATGGGTATTATATGCAATACTCATGCATATAACAGTAGCTTGGTGGGGTACACTCATTTAGACCGTAATAATCATTTGGTTTAAGCCACGTTTCGGTAAGGCAAAGTATATCAAAACTGTTGTCTGTGATCATTTCATTTACAATAACTGCTTTTGAATTTAGTGATCTAATATTAAGTAGGCCGAACTTTATGAGTTTGTTTTGGTCGTTTATTACATTGTCCTCAGGTTTAATCACGATTAGATTTTTTCTCTGAGATTTGGCTATTTTGTTATTTTGTAGTATTATTCGGGGGACAGACACAGTCTCTATGCATTTGGAAGCAGTAACATTTATAACAGATGAGTGGGAGGAACACAGACTATGGTTAAAGTTTTGACTTACCGCTGGGAGACGTAGTCAAGCGGTGTGTAGCGTCTTTGAGATGTTGTCAGACAGAAGAACCGCTCCGATGCTGCAGGGGTGCAGGCCGTCAGGGCGGAAGAGCCTAGGTCGCTCCCAGAACAGATCAAAATTATTAACAAAGAGCAGCTTCTGTTCAATACACCATGACATCAACCATTTATTTAGAGCAAATAGTTAATTAATTATACGTATGTTACTGTGGTTAAACTCATAGTTTCCTCAATACACTAAATATTTTAAGATATATCAGTGCAAATTGTTTTCGATCAAGACACCTCTAACATTTAAGTTAGTCTGGGACTAGACTTAAAGCGATATTTCTGGCAAATTTCAAAATTTCCCCATGTTTTACTCACCCTCAAGGCATCCTAAACGAATATGATTTTCTTCTGGAAGAACAATGCAGTCGTTGTTATAATCCCAAGTATCATTTTACTTCCAAGCGGTAGAATGGGAGTGGATGGTAGTTGACTTTTTGAACGTCCAAAAAGTACATCCATCGATCAAATAACGGCTCGACACGGCTCTGTGGTCTTAACAAAGGTCTTCTGACGGGAATGGATGCATTTGTTTAAGAGAAATATCCATAAGAGAAATATCATACAACAATTTAGGATTTTATGTCTGCACAGTTAAATCGCCAGTGTTAAAAAAAGTCAAATTAACACTCACGGTGTATATGTAATCCACACTCTCAAAGTGTGGATTATATAAACACTGTGAGAGTTAATTTGACCCTTTTTAACACTTGCGATTTTGCTGTGTGTCTATATCGGTAGAGAACCCTCAGGGCCCTCTTAGCCCTTTTAAGCCGGGGACACACTTAACGACAAGCTGAAACAATCTAAGTCTGGAAACAACACACTAGAGATGACCTACATATAAACTATGGTAAAAATCAGTACCGCTTTCCAAGCATTTTAATTCAGACATAAGACCCGCCTCACGATCATCCATAGTCAAACATAAGAGATACACCAGAGAATGTTTAACAGTATGTTTTATCATTCATTAGCTGGGGAAAAAATGGTTCTGAAAGTGATTCCAATGATATCGTTCTCTGTTTCTTTATCGTTATAGTTGTGATGTAAATCCCGCTCCTTTAAATTAAAAATGTTATTATTTTTTATAGTTATCGTTATAATGTGCATGTCCCTTAATTCAAAAGCATGGGTATTTGGGTATGTGTCTAAAAATATCTCACGTATGACCAAATCAGAAACTGTGGAACAATGTTATTTTTCACATAAGTTAGCGTTAGCTTTTGAACTCATAGGGTATGCTCGCTAACTTTGTTAGTTATGCAACTAGCAACTATCGGCCAAATTCTAAACATAAAGGAAACTGTATGTCACAAGTGCATTAATATAAAGGGAGAGGCAACAGTGAGAATGCTCATGTTATGTATCAGGTTTGTGTTCAAGTAAATGCATTTGCTAACGTTTGCCACTGTTAGTACACGCAGGCATCTTTAGATTTATACGCTCTCAGGTTATCTTTACTATACACGCTTAGTTTCTCTGTCTGGTAGTAGGGCTGTCACGATTATTAAATAATCATCTCATCGCGATTGTTTGACCTCATCGCGATGGTTTCAGATCATCGCAATTATTGCACATCTCTATAGAAGACACTAGGGGGAGCTGTAGTGCATCTGCATATTGCATATTTTAGTGTATATGTGACCATGGACGACAAAACCAGTCTTAAGGGTAAATTTTTCGAAATTGAGATTTTTACATCATCTGAAAGCTGAAGAAATAAGCTTTCTATTGATATGTGGTTTGTTAGGATAGGACACTATCTGGCGGAACAACAACTATTTACAAAGCTGGAATCTGAGGGTGCAAAAAATCTAAATATTGAG
Source organism: Triplophysa rosa (assembly GCF_024868665.1). Lineage (NCBI taxonomy): Eukaryota > Metazoa > Chordata > Actinopteri > Cypriniformes > Nemacheilidae > Triplophysa > Triplophysa rosa. Next base: position 2,431,378 of record NC_079906.1, on the reverse strand, counting down.
AAAATCGCCTTTGAAGTTGTTAATCTGAGGCACTGTAGCAGGCCATCCACTCACAGAAATAAAGTTTTTATACATATACAGTAGGAAATTTATAAAATATCTTCATGGAACATGATCTTTACTTAATATCCTAATGATTTTTGGCAAAAAGAAAAATCGTTAATTTTTACCCATACCATGTATTTTTGCCGATTACTTAAAATGTTCCCGTGCTACTTAAGACTGGTTTTGTTGTCCAGGGTCACATATATTGTTACTAAAGCATGGTAATACTTGTAAAATGTACCACCACAACACAATCACTTAAAAAAAAAACTAAAACATATACAAATTACCTGCAGTACAATTTAATATTATTTAAGCGAATCTCAGTGTGAAAACCAGTCTACCAAAATTTTATTAACACACAGGTAAAAATGTTATTGTAGTCTTGCAAGTGAGAAAAAAACAGACTAGAAGCTTTTCTATGACTGATAGCATTTTAATGGTGGCTTCAATTCACTCCTGATCAATTTACTTCATTTACAAGTATTTGGTGGTTGTATTATTGACAGGTAAAAGCCTAAACCTTAAATATATGTTCTTGTATTCAGAACAATATGGTCGTTTCAATCGCTGAATCAAAAATGTATGAGAATTAAATGTCAAAGCTCAAAAACAGACAATTAATCGTCATAATCGCCAAAGCCCTAAAACAGACAATTAATCGTCATAATCGCAATGATTTATAAGACAATTAATCGTCAGTCAAATTTCAGAATCGTGACAGCCCTATCTGGTAGGTGTAATAGGTGTTGATGTCAGGCCACTTAACTGGAGGTAATCCTTTCAGTTCGTCCCTGGATCCATTGAGTGCGCACGTACAGGTCGGCCAGGTTCATGGCGTTAAAGTGAACTTTTTCAAAAACAATCACGGTCCTAGACAGTGACTGACCTTAAATATTAAAACTTAATCAGATTTTTTCTAGTCATTGTCAAAAAGAAAGCAAACAAAGCGTGGTACCTAGCATTATAAATGCGGTCAGTGGGTCACAAAAACACGTCACAATGTTTACTAACAGTAAAGGCATCTATAGTAGGCAAAAAGCAGTAGGCGAACGAATAGTATGTCCGAATTGGTAGTATTCACAAAACAGTAGGCGAGGAATAACCAGGTGGTGGACTATTTCTCACGACATTTGGACGTGCGTATAGAGGGTATGCACGTGTCGTCACTTTCCCACGTGAGCACGCCGTAGCGCGCCTGCTTGAGTGGTAAAACCCCGGTGTAAAATGAATGGTTACAATATCATTAAAGCAATTCCGTGCAACATTTCAGTGTCTAAGAACACCTGATTCTTTTGTAAACAGTGGCGGAGCCAGAGGGGGGTCCAAAATTTGATTTGCTACTTATGTTGATTGACATCTGATTTCACCTTTCGTTGAACAACGCTTTTATTTTGACGTTCGGGGCCCATGCTTGCACGTGACGTCACGAAAATTCAAGCGAGTTTAGTTGAGAATGAGAACGGAAAAAAGTTGTGCGATGGATTGTACAACGCGAAATCTGAGATTTATTTTTAAAGACTGACGAAAGAGAGAAAAGAAGTAAATGGACCGCTGCAATTTACTAAACAAATGGAATATTCAAAAGTACCCGCTTGCTTGCTAGCCATTTCAAGTCCGACCCAGCCAGGTACGTTTTTTTGTTGAACCTTACCATTATAGTGTTATCAACCTACTTTCTACGTAATGTTACACTTTTAAATGTTGCGTAAATGTAAAGTTTTCCTAGCGTTTTCTAACCTTAGATAAATATAAACAGTGTTGGGAGAGATCCTCTATTTCTTTTAACATTCTAAGCAGGTGTACTTCATACAAACTTTAGATGGAAGAAATAAGTTTCCCTCTTTAGCCTTGGCTTTAGGATTCCCAAACAACTTTTCATTGTGTAAATTTATGTTAGGCTCCATTAACAGATAGTAAATCGGTTCCCAACATAACATAACGTTACATTGTTTACATCAGGGTCGGAAATGAACAGAGGCTTTGGAAAAAATGACAACAAGGTGAACAAATCTGCTCTCCAAGTTAAAGACAAAAGAGGAAAAATAGTCCATGCATTAGGGCTGAAACGATTCCTCGAGTAACTCGAGTTATTCGAATACAAAAAATCATCGAGGCAATTTTTGCTGCCTCGAAGCCTCGTTTAATCCATTTAACTACAGTACACACGGAGCACTGCGTTTCCCCACGGACCGTTATTACTGACGCACAGCCCGCTAAACTCTATTCATGTTACAGTCTCATGCATTCACCGTGAGACACACGCATTTTAGTATGTTCACACGCTCACACGTGTTTCTCATGCTGATAAATAACTGATAGCTTATAGGGCTGTGACGGTTGCCGTAACAACCGCACCACCGCGATGGTAAAGTGCCATGACGGTGAACTGCCACCGGCGGTAGTGCACGTCACTCTGACAAATATAGGTGTAATAAATATGAGAGTTGCGATAACGATTGCTAGTTGTAGCCTTTCAGTTGTGGGTGGTTTTATTTAAAAGATTTTAAATTAACAGAAATTATTGGCATACGTGTCCGTTGGTGCGTTCGAGCGCAGGCCTGCACGGCAAAACCCAGGTTATTCTGCGGCTTCTGCAATGGATCTTGTTGTGAAATGAACAGATACGTAAAATCAAAACTGGCTATGACCCGCTTGCTTAGTGTCGGAGCGCGCGCAGGTTTTGCCGCGGTTGCGGAGAGACATCTATTCATTTGCGCTCCTGTGCACATCTTCTGAACGCGCATTTAGTGCAGCTGTACACATTTTAATCTGGACAATGTCAACAAGTAAGTTTCACATCAACGAGTCGGAAAAAGTAAAGTTTTTATGGCAATCTGAATAGGAAAGCCAATGTAGGTTTAAACAGTTTGTTTCAAATGGAATTGTTAAGGACTGTAAGGGTTAATACGCCACTGACTGAAGTTACTGCAACAAGAGCTTTTTTATTTAGTATTTAGCTTTCTTATATCATTTAAGTTTTCATTATTTACTGATGTTTATTTCAATGTTTTATATGCTGTAGTGTGCCGTTTCACTGATGGATTTGCGCGTTAAACATTGACGGATGTTTCATCCTCATTTATTTCAGATATCATATTTCAATTATTTAACAATTTCAAGTATTTAAATAAGGTCTATATTTCTCTTCCACTCGTCATGTGGTTGCTACACGCAAATATAATAATATAAATATTATTTATATAAATAATATATATTTCTCAACCACCGCACCACCGCGGTCGATTTGTCTATTACCACCGCGGTGGTAAAAAACTGCCACCGTCACAGCCCTAATAGCTTATTGAAATGGTGAACTGATATTTTACTTAGTTTTAGTCTATTTTACGAGTGAAACTTGTTTTCCGGCTGCATTGAGTCCATCAAACTAGATGCGGACTAGTGGACACCGAATCCTGTTATTTACACATGTCATCTGTCTGTTCTGCGTGTCTGAGTGAATGAACTGCACAGTTTAACGTGCTACACGCGTGATGCTCATGAATTTGTCTGCGTCTGCGCTGAATGAGGACATGAACTTCACCTCCAGAGTTGCTCTGAGAGTTTATTTCACAAACATGTTATTGTTTGAGTGAAGAAACAGACATGCTAAAAAATAAGGGTCTTCTGACAACCTGCCAAAATAAAAGTCATAGGCTATTGTTTGAAATTATTAGTTCCATTTTTATTCATGTTTCTTATTTATATATTTGTATTATATTGCATTTTTAATTTAATATGGCAATGGAATGTACTAAATGGGTTTAGTTTTCGCAGATATTAATGTATGCTATTTCAGCAATAAAAACTAATTGTTCTAAAAAGGAAACAAATTAGTTGTTTAACTCATTTTAAGAGACCTGTCTTATTTTCTCTTGTATATTTAGTATTGCTTTTTAATAAAGAAAAAGTACTTATTATCCGAATACCCGATTAATCGATGGAAAATCAGTAGAATACTCGATTAGTAAAAGAATCGATAGCTGCAGCCCTACCATGCATAATAAAAAACTGGCTATGACAGTCGCAATCTAAATAAGATTTAGGAGAAAATGAACGAATGTAGACAACGAATTTGCAGAGCAAAGAAGCTGCTTTTTATCTCAGCTTTTTTCAAGAATGAGTCATTTATACATGTTTTAACATAATTTATTAATGAACGTAGGCTATAGGCCACTTGGAAGTTGGAACAAAGAAATAAAATAAGTCCTCTGTAACATCTCACATATCCCACTGGCTCATTATTCTCATTTTGCACATGGTCAAAACTTTTCCACACCTCAGACTTTGCTTTAGTTGCTGGTGCAACCAAAATGTAATCGCCAGAGGCAAGCCTCCGTTTCTCGCGCTAATCGGAACGCATCACATGACCGCTCATTTACCACGCAAGCCCGGCCCGAGCCCGTGTAAAATGATAGAAATTAAGCCCGAACCCGTCGGGTCACGTCGGGTCCGTCAGGTTCGGGCAAAGATCTTCAGCTCTAGTACAGATACGATTTGAGAAAGAGATTCATTAGTCAGACTCTTTACTGTATTACTTGAAGCCATTGAGTGTTTTAGTGATGTTGGATGTTCTTTGTTTGTTTTCTACATATTTTCCGTTTGAACTGCTTTTTATGTTCCTTAGAGAATCAACAAAGCAATAAAACGGCAATACAATAATTCATAAACGCTTCTCGGCTTGTTTTGTAGCGTGTAAAGCGTGTGACAAGTGTTCATGTATCCTAATATGTGACCCTGGACAACAAAACCAGTCTTATGGGTCAATTTTTCGAAATTGAGATTTTTACATAATCTGAACGCTGAATAAATAAACTTTCTATAGATATATGAGTTGTTAGAATAGGACAATATATGGCTGAGATACAACCGTTTAAAACAAAAAAAAATCAAAATATTGAGAAAATCGCCTTTGAAGTTGTTAATCAGGGGCACTGTGGCAGACCATCCACTCACAAAAATAAAGTTTTTATATATTTAAGGTACGAAATTTACAAAATATCTTCATGGAACATGATCTTTACTTAATATCCTAATGATTTTTGGCATAAAAGAAAAATCGATAATTTTGACCCACACAATGTATTTTTGTCTTTTACTAAAAATGTTCCCGTGCTACTTAAGACTGGTTTTGTGATCCAGGGTCACATATCTGAAAGTAATAATCAAGATGACAACATCAAGGGCAATAATCAGCATCGATGATTTTTTTAATCTTGCAGTCCTATGGAATGAGTTTATGTTGTATCAGATATATGCTGCTCTGATCCACATCAGTTTAAAGACACCTCTGGTGCTGCTTTGTTTCTGTTTAAATTAAACAAGTTATCGGGGTTAAACTATGTTTTCAACATTTTCATTATTTATATTTTATTGTTTGTTTCATCTAAATCCATTTAGAAGTAAATTATCACTTGTACCTCTTATCAGCAATCCTAGGATTTATTTTTTATAATAACAGGTCAGGGTTAAACACACATTTTCTGTCATGGTCTGTGGACCCCCTGAAGTACCCTTGGCCACCCCCTGGCCACCGCATATATAAAACTGTAGCTCCGCCACTGTTTGTAAATCATAAGGTAGTCGTTAGGGCTGTCACGATTATGAAATTTGGCTGATGATTAATTGTCTAATAAATCATTGCGATTATGACGATTAATTGTCTGTTTTAGAGCTTTGACTTTTAATTCTCATACATTTTTTATTCAGCTTTGAAACGACCATATTGTTCTGAATATAAAGACTATGTTCTTTTTCTTGGAAATACATAGGAAAAAATTGGGTCATCATCACTAAGGTTTAGGCTTTTACCTGTAAATAATACAACCGCCAAATACTTGAAATTAAGTAAATTGATGTGTTTTGAGTAAATTAAGTAAAT